>NW_028270141.1:133675854-133827082 GCF_037043375.1 Chiloscyllium plagiosum
AATAGGAGGCTAATGTATTAGGATCAGCACAGATTAACGATGTTCTGTACAACGCATGGGTCTGCATGTAATATTATTTCCCTTTAACAGGGCCTCACAGTGGTGAGTCTTGTAGACCCCTCCCTCAGTTTGGGTCATAGACTAGAAATTTTGCAGCAAATAACTCACCTCCTCACTCCCAAAGCATGTCCACCATCTACAAAGGTGCCAGTCAGGAGTGTGATGGAATACTTCCCATGTGTTTGGAAGGGTGCACCTCCACAAAACACTTCAGAAGCTCAACATCTTCCAGAACATAGTAGACCTTTTGATTGGCACCATACGTAATTCACAAATAAAATATCCCTCAAATCTTAATCTGAAGATCTTCCTTTTTGATTATAGAGTGCGAAGGAATTTTTGAAAATCCATTAAAAGGCACAAAATTACATTTAATAGCATGTGAATCTTCTAACCTTCCTCCAAGTTGCCAATATGCATAGACCAAAGATGTATCAGTATGGCCATACACACTTAAAGTTTTAAACTGTAGATGGAAGTTTATGTGCAATTGCAAAACTCAAACAAATATGTAAAGGTTTTTTGAGAAAGAGGAGGGAAGTCTCACACCTTAGTGCTTTAATGGATTCAGTTATGCCCAGAGTTTTACCACTCATTGTGCATTTACAGAATTATAGAACTGGTACTATGCAGAAGGAGGAGTAAATAAGCATCATGACCGAGTCGCAATCTCCTGTTTTCTCCCCATACACTTACTCATTATTTTTATTAAATGATTTATTTGAATGTCCTATTGAATGCCTCAATTGAACCCGCCTCCACCACCTTTCTAGGCACTGCATTCCATCCCTCAACTACTGGCTAAGTGAAAAAGATTTTCCTAATTTGATTCTTGCTTCTTTCAAAACGCTTTACATCTCAGCTGTCTTGTTCTTGTTCCTTTTACGAGTGGGAACAGTTTCACCCGAACTAGTCTATCCAGCCTGCTCAGGACTTTGAAAATCTCCATCAGCTATCCTCTTCGACTTCTTCTCTCCAACAGACCAACTTCATAACTGAAGTTCCTCATCCCTGGAACCATTCCTGTAAACCACTTCTGCACTCTCTCCAATGTATTCACACCCATTAATGTACACCCAAACATTTTGCCTAACTAGCAGTACTGCTGCTTTTCGACATGCCTAAATATCATTATCCATAGTTTCTAGAGTTGATTAAACTATTCCAACAGGTTATGCAGCATTGATCATATTGCAGAGTATAACCTCTGCTAATTTAATAAAGAAAGACATGTTGAGAGAACAAAAAATTTGAAGAATGGAGATAAACAAGAACATTCAACAAAATTAAGACACAAGGGAATGAAACATAAACCTTGATGTTCTTTTTGCATTCTTCTAATAGAGACATATTTTATAAATGTTTCTGAAGAGACGAGAGGGCAGAGGCTGAAAAATTAGATGAGAAATGCTGATGGAGTGATTTTAACCACCCACATCTACCATGGGATTGTGCAATTGCAAAATTCAGTTTGCTTCCAGAAATGAAGAATCATAAGTAAATGATCAAATATGGTAACAGTGTTGCTTTTCAGTAATGAGCAGAATGCAAGTTCTGAAAGTTGGTGAAAGGCCTAAATCACTTATTGATCACCATTCTTTGTAATATATTAATCTGAGAAGGTCATACAGTCATAGAGATATACTGCACGGAAACAGACCATTCGGTCCAACTTGTCCATGCTGACAGATATCCCAACCCAGTCTAGTCCCACTTGTCAGCACCTGAGTTAATCTAATGGAATACAGATGCAAAAAATTCAGTTAACTAATGAAATATGTAGGAAAAACTTTTGACTTCTTTTTTGGAAATAACATTGCAATGCACAATACTCACCAATTATAGAAACTGCTGAAGATTTTTGACTTATTGATATACTATCTTTTCAAATCAGAATAAATTAATACACCGTTGAACAATCTATCAAAAAACTGCACCTACCTCCAGCTTTGTGAGCTATTTTCAAGGCTTCTAAAGTGATGGCAGGTCGAATTTCTAACTGACAGACAACCACCTTTGCACAACTGATTACTCTGGAAGCTTTCTCCAAATCTTCCAAATTCAATAACAGGTTCGCACCAGCTATTATAACGATTGCATTCTGTCCTGTAATAGTAGGAAGTAATACAGGTCAAGAGGAATGGCAAGCTGCTTTGAGTTTGGGATCCTTCCTCAAAACATTTATCCACACTCAGGTACAATCCAGGGTCAAAACATCCAGGTCTATTCATTCCATACACACTGGTCTGATAAATGTTACTAAATTTTTCTTTATACAGTATTTGAAATGCGTTGCTTTTTGCTCACAGCAGTAAATTTTACAATACAGAAGGTATAACAATCACACACCATTTTTTAAACAAATAGATTCAAATTTCACGACACAAAACATTGCCTGAAAAATTAGGATGCTGTTGAGTTTACACAGTGAAGTCTCTATAGTACAAACTGACTGTCAATAGACCTTAACTTAGAAATTACAGAATTATGATTACCTTTAAAACACACTTGTGCATAAATAAATACCAATGATAGAGAGTTCTCATACAAGAGATTGTGAATCCAGTGTGAGCCAAATGAATTGCCTCGTTCATTTCTTTGGGTCATCTTGTTGCTTTATCGTTGTGTGAATCCAGCTTCCTTGTACTATCAGGGTTTGTAGTCCAGTTCTCTTTGAAGCCACAAATATTCACCACCCAAACAAAATAAATGAGGGCTTCAGTGGGATGAGTCACAAATAAAACTAGTTAACTTCTCAGATAACTACGTCTCCGTCTGGTCACTAATTCTTTCAATTTTCTTCCATCTTTGTTTGCATTTTCTTACTGCTTTTATCTACCTTCCCCTTATATCCCACGCACTGCCTCTTCCTGACTACAATATACATTTCTTTTCAGTTCTCAAAAAGTCATATCTAATGAGATCTGCTTATTTATTTTAGGAGCTTAATTCAATACCTAAGGATATTCAATACCTTAGTAATTCAACGAATCACTAAGGACATATCCGAGGATTTACGATATAGGGACAACAAAACCCCTCCCAGCTCCCAAGAATAAACTATATAACACGACTGCCCCATTCTCAGAACCTGTTCAGTCTCTGTATCCCGATTTCCCTTCACCTACTAATGAAAATACTTTACATTACTGACCCATAATGAAGTTCTCAGGATTTAGTCACCATTTTGCTAACTCCTCCTCTCTTTGTACTATTTCAATTGGCCATAAGACAAAGGAGTGGAAGTAAGGCCATTTGGCCCATCAAACTCACTCCGCATTGTTGCTATTGTTCCTGGCCATGCAGGAAAGATTTAAGATGAGTGGGGAAAGATTTAAAAGGGACCTAAGGAGCAACTTTTTCACACAGAGGATGTGTATGTATGGAATGAGCTGCCATAGGAAGTGGTGGAGGCTAGTACTATTACAACATTTAGAAGGCTTCTGGATGGGTATATGAATAGAAAGGGGTTGAAGGGAAATGGATCAAATGCTGGCAAATGGGACGATATTATTTGAGGATATCTGGTCAGCATGGACGAGACGGACCAAAAAGGTCTGTTTCGATGCTGTATATCTCCATGACTTTATAAATTAAAGAGCCTAATCTATTCCATTAATTTTGCCCACACTGAAGCCCTATTCTCCCTCTTTCCCAAACTACCTGATCAGATTTCCTTTGCCCAATCCCCCAAACATCCCAGTCCCAAAATTCCTCAGAACCAAACTATTCCAAGGCCCAATCGCTGTCCTGTTCCCCACTACTCAACTCCAAGACCATATCTCAAACCTAACCTTGCAACAACCTGAACTTCTCATCGCAACCTCCGTCTCTGTCTCATGATTCTCCCACAAGTCCAAATTGTAACCCAACATAGATAGGAATGATGATGATTATGATTGTGGTCAAATAAAATTTTGTTTGGTAAAATGCAATCCATCACTTTTGAGACCAAGCCAATCAGAAATTATACTGGAAGCATTTTTCGCCCCGATTGTTTGCTGGTTGAGATTGTATTGGTTCAAAGAATAGCAATCAGAGAGATCCAGCTGGCTCTTGTTGATCATTTGTTCACAACAGTATGACTAAAGAGTCGCAGAGTGACTAAATGTTGTGCTCTGCAAGCGTTCCATAACATTATATCCACAGATAGATAACAAAAATAAGGTCCCTTGAAATCTTACTTCACATTCTGCTGGATTTCGAATAAATTTCTGTAAGGCAAGATAACAGCCAATAATCATCTCCCATTTGTATTAAAAGGCAACAAAGTATTCAAGTTAAAATTATTTGACAGGAGTCATGCTGTTGTGTCACTGCAAATATACAGTAAAGTTATCGAGATCTACAAGAGTGAAACAGGCCCTTCGGTCCACCTTGCCCACGCTGCCCAGTTTTCATAATTTAAACTAGTCCCATTTGCCTGCGTTAGTCTATATTCCTCTGGAGCAATCCCATCAATGTACCTGTCTAAATGTTTCTGAAATAATGAAACTGTACTTAATTCCACCACTACCTCTGGCAGGCCATTCCAAAGATTCACCATCCTGTGCATGAAAAAACAGCTCTCTGGACACTTTTATATCTTTGCCCTCACCTTAAACCTATGCCCTCTAGTTTTAGACTCCCCTACCATGGGGAAAAGCTGTCAACTATCTAACTTATCTAAGCCTCTCATGATTTTAAAAACCTCTAAGATCACCCTTCAGTCTCCTAAACTCCAGTGAGGAAAGAAAGTCCCAGCTTATCCAACTTCTCCTTATAACTCAACCTTTCAAGTCCAGGTAGCATCGTAGTAAAGCTTTCCTGCACTCTTTCTAGGTTAATAATATCCTTTCTATAGTATTGTGTCCAAAATTGCATGCAGTACTCCAAATATGGCCTCACCGATGTCTTGTACAGCTTAACAAAACATCCCAAGGCTCTGACTGACAAAAGCAAGCGTACTGAAAGTCTTCTTCACCACCCTGTCTATCTGTGATTCCATTTTCAAGGAACTATGAACCTGTGCCCCTAGATCTCTTTGTTCTATAATATTCCCCAGGGTCCTATCATTGACTAAATCCTGCCCTAGTTCGTCTTATCAAAATGCAGCATCTTGTATTTTTTGCTTGTTTATTCATTCACAGGATGAGGACATCACTGGCTAGGTAGCATTTGGTGTCCATCTCTAATTGCCCAGGGGCAGTTAAGAGTCAACCACATTGCGGTGGGTCAGGAGTCATATGTAACCCAGACCAAGTAAGGATGGCAGTTTCCTTCCCTAAAGGGCATTGGTGAATCAGATAGGGTTTTCCAACAATCGACAATGGATTCACGGTCATCATTAAATTCTTAATTCTGGATAATTATTGAATTCAAACTTCACCACCTGCCTTGGAGGTATTCAAACCCATTTCCCCAGAACATTACCTGGCTCTCAATTAACAGTTCAGCGATATCACTAGGCCACTGCCTCACCAACGTATTTATCTAAACTGATCTAAATTAAACTCCATCTGCCATTCCTCAGTCCATTGGCCCAGTTGATCAAGATCTCATTACATTCCCAGATAACCTTCTTCACTGTCCACTATACCAACAATATTGGTGTCATGTGCAAACTTATTAGCCATATCTCAGCCTCACAGCCCCAGGTACCCGGGTTCGATTCCAGCCTCGGGCGATTGTCTGTGTGGAATATGCACATTCTCCCAGTGTCTGCATGGGTGCCCTCCAGGTGCTCCAGTTTCCTCCCACAATCCAAAGATTTGCAGGGTAGGTGAATGGGCCATGCTAAGTTGCCCATAGTATTCTGGAGTATGTAGGTTAGGGGTAAAGGTAGAGGAATGGGTTTGGGTGGGACACTGAGGGTCAGTGTGGACTTGGAGGGGCAAACGGCCTGTTTCCACACTGTAGGGATTCTATGAAATTTTAAATTCTTATCAAAATCATTTATATAAATGACTAACAGTGGCTGCAGCACTGATCTCTGTAGCACCTACTAGTCACAGGGCCTCCAGACTGGAAAAACAAACAAACAAACAAACAAACACACACTATCCTCTGTCTTCTACCATCAAACCAACTTTTTATCCAATTGGCTAGCCCTCTTGGTATCCTAATGTGATTAAACCTTACTCAACAACCTAATCATATGATACCTTGGCAAAGGCCATGCTAAAGTCCATGTAGACAATGTCGAGCACACTGCCCTCATCTATTTTCTTGGTCACCCCTTCAAAAAACTCAAGTTCATGAGCCACAATTTCCTATGCACAAAGCCATGCTGACTGTTCCAAAGGAGTCCTTGCCTTTCCAAATGCATGCAAATCTTGTCTCTCAGAATTTTCCCTAACAACTTACCTACCATGGAGTTAGACTCACCAGTCTATAGTTCCCAGGCATTTCCATGCAACCTTTCTTAAATAATGGCATAACATTAGCCACCTTCCAATCTTCAGGCACTTCATTTGTGGCTGTTGGTGACACAAGTATCTCTGCTTGGGACCCTGCAATTTCCTCCCTAGCTTCCCATAAAATCCTAGGATACAATTAATCAAGTCTCAGGGATTTATCTACCTAAATACATTTTAAGACTTTCAGCATCACCTCTTCTGTAATGTGGACATTCTTCAAGACATTACTATTTATTTTCCCAAGTTCCCCAGCATCCATACTTTTCTTGATGGCAAATACTGACTCGAAATATTTATTTAGGATCACATCCATCTCTTATGGCTCTGCAGATAGATGACTTTGTTGATCTTAATAAAAAATGCAATTCTTTCCATTTTATTCTTTTGCCCTTCATGTACTTGTGGAATCTCCTCAGATTCTCCTTTACCTTATCTGAAAAAGCCATCGTGTGTACCCTTTTAGCCCTCCTGATTACTCTCAAGTGTACCCCAACACCCTCTATAATCCCAGTTAGACAGGTGATATGCTTCCTTTCTTTTCAAGGCCTCAGTACCTCTCGTCTTCCAGGGCTCCCTATTCCCATCAGCCTTACTCTTTACTCAAAATAGGACCATGTTGGCCCTGAACCCTCTAACTTATTTTAGAAAGCCTCCAGGCTACCATACGTCCCTTTGCCTGCAAGCAGCCTCCCTCTATTAACTTTCAAAGTTCCTGTCTAAGACTAAGACTATCTAAATTGGCCTTTCCCCAATTTAGAATTTAACTTGTGAACCAGACATATCCTCTTCCACAGCTATTTTAAAATTAATGGAATTATGGTCACTAGTCCAAAAGTCCATCCCTACTAACACTTCCATCACTTGCCCTGCCCTATTCCCCCATGAGAAGGTCAGGATTTGCCCCTTTTCTAGTCAGGCAATCTATATATATATTCAGAGAATTTTTTCCGAAAAATACATAACAAATTTCTCTCCATCCAAGCCCTTAACACTTTGGCATGCCCAGTAATCAATATTTACTGCATACTTTTGTATAAAAATAAAGAAAAACTGCACTTGACTAATTTTATCTAGTTCATTCCTGCTTAAAGATTCTTACTAAGTAAGCTGGGAAGAAAGCATAAAATTGTAAATTCTGTGTAGTACCTTCGTCGTTCACCGTAATAGGGGCAACTCCTGTCGATGCTTCATCTGTTTGACCCACATATTCTGTAACAAAAAAAAAAAATCGACGTGGACGTAATAATTTTCCCAATAATCTTGGAATACACAGAGACTTGATTTGTGTCAAAGCTGTATCCAATCAATAGCGTTTAAGCACAACTGCTTAAAAATTACTTATAATCAGCAGAGCAGGTTCAGACAGAAATCATAGAAATCTTATGGCACTGAAGGAGGCCATTTGGCCCATTGAGCTTGTGCTTAAAATTGTATTACCTAGTGCCCAATCTTCTGCATTGCTCACACACACTTGCACATTATTTTTTGTTCAAATAATAGTCTAAAGCTCTACTGAATGTTTCAATCAAACCTGCCTCTACCATGCTTCCAGGCAATGCAATCCGTAACTACTCATTGAAAAAAGCAGGAACCTGAGAAATGCTCAGCAGGGAATCAGCAATAATTCTGTTGCTGCGTCACAATCTCTCAAATAGATAAGACAATATTTTGAAGTAATACCTGTAGACACGCCATTATTTTTGAAGTTTTCGATGTAATTATCTCCAAATGAATCTTTCCCAACCTGTTTTGTGAGGTAAAAAATGTTTAGGTGATAGCATCTTGAAACTAAACACTTCAGTCCATCTTAATAAAGAAACCATGTTTAGCCTTATTTGTCGTAAGAGATTTTAAATACCTCACATTCTATTGTAAGAGCCTGCTGCAAGTGAAAACATCTTTCAAATCAAAGATGCAAAAGCTTTTGCTAGTAACAGCCTAGCTCCCCTATTCTTCCTTCATTCAGAGGAGCTGTGACAAATGCATTCAGTTTTCATCCACACCTCTGAAATATCATGATAAATCTTTCAAAAAATTAACTGCACTAGCGCATAAGAACTGTTGGGTGTATTCATTTAATATGAAGTATCGTATGTGAGGCTTTCAAAGAAGAATCAACTAAGTGGAATCAATTTGGTTCTATACAGTAGTGATAATGTCACCAGACTAATAATCCAGAACTGCAATGGGAGACTATGGGCATGGGTTTGAATGCCACAATGACAGATTATGAAATTTGAATTCAATAAATAACCATATCAATTATTGTAAAAAATCAATTTGGCTTAATAATGCCCTTTCAGGAAGGAAATCTGCTATCCTTGCTTCATTTGGCATACATATGACAGTGGACCAACCACAATATAGAATCATAGAATCCCTACTGTGTGGAAGTAGGCCATTCATTCCATTGAATCCAAACTGACTCTCTGAAGAGCATCCCACCAGACTCAACCTCCTACCATATCCCTGTAACTCTGCATTTCCCATGGCTAATCCACTAACCTGCACACCTTTGGAATGTGGGAGGAGGTGCTGTGCCTCAAGATTATGCTTGGACTGGTAACAGCGCATGTGGCCAAAACCAGAAAAGATCAGAATGAGGGCAAAGGGAATTAAAGAAAAAGACAACTACAAACTTGTGGATACACTAGAAGATTGAATAACGTTCTGTAAAGAGGCCACCCAGTCTGCATTTGCTGTCCCAATATTAGAAAAATCAACTTTGTGAGCAGTGGATAAATTATAACCAAATAGCTCAGTTTAAAAGTCTAAGGAAATAGTCCAAAATACACAACACTGACAAAGGTCAATCACTTCAAATGCAATCATGTTTTATGATGACGACGACATCATCAACCACTTTGGATGGAAACAGCTCAGTCTGGCTTGCTTCCTAAAGAGTGAACAATGTTTATAATAAAGCTCCTGCTGTTGTTACTTTCGCCTCCAATTGTTTTTTTAAAATTCATTTATAGATTGCAGGTGTTATTGGCTGACCAGCTTTTATCGTCTGGCCCGAGTTACCCTTAAGGTGCTGGTAAGTTGCCTTCTTGAACCGCTGCTAAAAGTCGGCCCACAATGCCACTAGGGAGGGAATTCCAGGATTTTGACCCAATGACAATGAAGGAATGGCAATATATTGCCAAGTCACGATGGTGAATGGCTTGGTGGGGAACTTGCAATCGGTGGTGGTTATCCCACATTTTTGTTGCCCTTGTCCTTCTACATGGAACTGGTCATGGGTTTGGAAGGGGCTGTTGGAGGATCTTTCATGAATTTCTGCAGTGTATCTTGTAGAAAGTACATACTGCTGCTACTGAGCATTGTGGTGTTAAGTTTCTAGAGTGCTGCTGGGGTTGCACTGATCCAGGCAAGTGGAGATTATTGCATCATACCCCTGACTTGAGCCTTGTAGACGGAGGACAGGCTTTGGAGAGTCAACAGGTGAGTAACCTCCTGCAGTATTCCCAGACTCTGACCTGCCCTTTTGGCCACAGTGTTTATGCAGTGGGCACAGCTGACTTTCTGGTCAATGGTAACCCCCAGACGTTGACAATGGGGGCTTCTGTGATGGGAATACTACTGAATGTCAAGGGGCAGTGGTTAGATGATGTCTTAGTGGTGATGGTCAGCTTGGCATTTCTGCGCTGCAAATGTTACTTGCCACTCTTCAGACCAAGTCTGGATATTGTCCAGATTATGTTGCATTTGAACATGGACTGCTTCGGTATATGAGAATTGTCATGAATGGTGCAGAACATTGTGCATTCATCAGCAAATATCCCCATTTCTGATCTTATGATGGAGGGAATGTCATTGATAAAAGCAGCTGAAGATGCTTAGGTCGAGGACACTACCCTGAGGAACTCCTGCAGAGATGTCCTGGAGCTGAGATGACTGAAGTCCAACAACCATGACCATCTTCTTATGTGCTAGCGGGGAGTATGTCCCCAATTTCCACTGATTCCAGTTTTGCTAGGGCTGCTTGATGCCATGCTCTGTCAAATTCAACCTTTATGTCAAGAGCTGACACTCTCACTTCTGGAATTCAGCTCTTTAGTCCATGTTTGAATCAAAGCTGTAATGAGGACAGGAGCTGAGAGTGGCCCTGGCAGAACTCAAACTGGGCGTCACTAAGGCCAGGCAGCATCCGAGGAGCAGGAGAATCGATGTTTCGGGCATAAACCCTTCTTCAAGAATCAGCCCTTTTTCCAGCACCACATTTTTCAACTCTGGTCTCCAGCATCTGCAGTCCTCACTTTCTCCTGGGCGTCACTAAGCAGGTTATTGCAGAGCAGATGCTGCATGATCGCACTAATGATGGTACTTTCTATCATTTTACTGATGATCAAAAATACACTGATGGGAATCGTAATTGGCCAGGTTGGATTGGTCCTGCTTTTTACACAGTGCATACCTGAACAATTTTCCACACTGTTGGGTAAATGCCAGTGTTATAACTGTACCGGAAGAGCTTGGCCGAGGAGTGGCAAGCTCTGTAGCACAAGTCTTCAGTAATATTGCTGGATTGTTGTCAGCGCCCATAGTCTTTGCAGTGCCCAGTGTCTCCAAACCATTTCTTGATATCACATGGAGTGAGTGGAATTGGCTAAAGTCTGGTATCTGTAACACTGAAGACTACTAGAGGAGGCAGAGATGGATCATCCACTTGGCACTTCTGGCTGAAGATTGTGTGAATGCTTCAACTTTTTTTTCTGCATTGATGTGTTGGGCTCTTCTAACAATGGAGGATGGGGATATTTGTGGAGCCTCCTCCTCCAGTAAGTTGTGCAATTGCCCATCATCATTCATGACTGGATATGACAGGACGGCAGAGCTTATATCTGCTCCATTAGTTATGGGATCACTGAGCTCTGTCTATCACTTGTTGCTTATGCTGTTTGACTTGCAAGTAGTCCTGTTTGGTGACTCCACCAGGTTGACCTCTCATTTTCAGGTATGCTTTCTGCAGCTCCTGGCATGCTTTCCTGCGCTTTCCACTGAACCAGGGTTGATCCTCTGGTTTGATGGTAATGGTTGAATGGGGGATATGCTGGGCCATGAGATTACAGATTAATACAATTTCTGCTGCTGTTGATGGCCCAGACTTGAATTGATAGATCTGTCCTAAGTCCGTCCCTCTTAACACAGTGACTGTGCCATACAACACGATGGAGGGTATTCTCAATGCGAAGGTGGGACTGCATCTCAACAAGGAGCGTGTGGTGGGTTTCTCTTACAATACAGTCAGGAACAGATGCGTCTTAGCCGGCAGATTGGCAAGGAAGAGGTCAAGCATGTTTCTCCCTCACCACCAGTCACAGCCCCAGGCTAGCAACTACATCATTAGGACCAGACCAGCTCAATCAGTGTTGCTATTGCTGCCGAGCCACTCTTGGTGGTGGACACTGAAATCCCTTACTGA
Source organism: Chiloscyllium plagiosum (assembly GCF_037043375.1). Taxonomy (NCBI): domain Eukaryota; kingdom Metazoa; phylum Chordata; class Chondrichthyes; order Orectolobiformes; family Hemiscylliidae; genus Chiloscyllium; species Chiloscyllium plagiosum. Next base: position 133,687,741 of record NW_028270141.1, read on the forward strand.
GAGTATATTTCACGTCCTTGCCGCCCTCCGTGCTTCCTCTGAGTGTTGTTGAATATGGAGAAGTACTTAGGTGGGAGAGTAACAGAGCATGGGAGGGTAGGGTCATCAGTAGCCAGCACAAGTCTGGCTTCAATGTGAATACATGCAAAAATACCTATGTCTAGCATAAGTTAGTTGCAGGAGTAAAGTGGGGAAACAAAAACTTCAATGAAACCAAAAGTACTGCAGATGCAGAAGATCGGAAATAAAATCAAAATGCTGGAGAAATTCAGCAGATCTGGCAGCATCTGTGGGGAGACCAAAACAGTTAACGTTTCAAATCCAATATGATTCTTCAGAAGGTGTTGCCAGACCTGCTTAGTCTCTGCAGCACTTTGTTATTATTTCAGATCTTCACAGCCACGGTGGGCAGAGTAAGCATCTTTTCCTTTTTTGAGTACACATGCTTTAATTGGAAGTAACAGAAGTCCCTTTAATACAACTACTTATTGATGATGCACTTACACAGGGTTAAAAACTGTATAACCCATTATGTAGAATAAAAGTTCTGGCTATAAGCAATCTTGACCATGTTATTGATCATTACAAGTGAATCCTAGTAATTGCTTTAAAAAGCAGTAATATCAGATGAGCAATAAAATTTCACCTAAGCACATTTAAAGGCCACATGGGCTGCACAAAAGCCCCTTGGCTATTTCCTTATACCTTTGACTATAAAATGTTCTCAACATTATCTGATATGAATCTGATCAGGGGGCAGTACGGTGGCTCAGTGGTAAACACTGCTGCCTCACAGGGACCAGCACAAGGGACCCAGGTTCAATTCCACCGTTGGGTGACTGCATGGGTGGAGGTTGCACATTCTCTATGTCTGTGTGGATTTCCGCCAGGTGCTCCGATTTCCTCCCAGTCAAAAAATATGCAGGTTAGGTGGATTGGCCATGACAAATTGCCCATAGTGTCCAGGGATGTGCAGGTTAGGTGTGTTAGCCATGGGAAATGGAGGGTCATAGATTTGGGAGGGGGAGGTCAGCATGGGTGGGAAGCCTTTTGGAGGGTTGGTGTGGACTCGATGGGTTGAATGTCTTACTTCCACACTGAAGGGATTCTATGATTAAGAAAAAAAAAAGAATGTTGACATTCTTATGTTGCATAGGGGATGGCAGTAGGGATTGAAGATGTCATTGTTCTTACCACACTTAAAATATCTTCCTTTATGTATGACAAATGCCTTGTAAAATACATCTGAATTTGGTCCATCCCATTGCTTTCCATGTCCTAACATATGAATTGGAATGACTAGCACTCATTTATGGGTGTTGTGACACTGACAGATCACATTCCTGAGGAGCTGCTTCATTTCTGATATTGCCCACCTCGGCTCATTGAACAGTCAACAATGGACCAAGGGAAAGAGTCTGTTTTGGTCTCTTTGTTTATTATACTATGAATGGTCACGGAAATTGATAAAGAAAACATTTATCTAGCAGTAACCTCCCAGGCGAAAGTACAGGCGTCACAAAGTCTTTCATCTTTGATGGAATGCCTCCAGATGAGCCAGGTGCAGTGAGCTGCCATATAAGGAGGCTCTGAGGCACAGCAACAGAACGGCATCATCCACTTGCACATTCCACATGCAGCATGCAATAGACTATGTAGGGAAAATGTTATGCAACCTGATATAAGCAGAATGCAACATTGTATTCTACTGGAGCTACCGAGAAACATGTGACGTTTTCTCAAGAGACGGTTCCCATGAGTGCGGAGGTAGGGGGATATTTTGTAGTACAGCATAGAGTGCACCATGTAATTCTTGCATGGTGTTCTCTGGACAAATGAAGCAGGCAACAAGAACATCTGATGGATGAAGAGGATCTGTGAGACAAGCAGTATTCTTTAGGAGGAAATTGAGGATATAGATGAGAAGGAACATCACCTACATTCTACAGCACAGCAGTGTCAGCCACAGCAACCCACATTTTCTCATTTGAGAAATGCTTTTAATGGTACAGAGTTGGATGACATCAGTATTGACTGTAAATGCGTTAAGGCTGGAAAGGCGAACATCCCTTGTTTAATCCCAACTGAAAATAAAGCTTACTGGTGTGGTCTTCCCCGGTTCCCATAAGTTAATGAAAGTTAACTTTAGAGACTGGTGAAAGCCTTCACAACATTTGATATTCCCTCATTCAATTATAATGTTTTATAAAAAAAGTGTAGCATTCCTCCAGACATTGTTCTAATATCATTGGGCGCTAAGGAAATGTAATCTTTGTCACTTAATTTTTGTAAGTTTGCATGTAGTAACAGTAAGCAAATAGGAAGGCAAAAGGCATTTTTGACATTCATTGCAAAAGGACTGAAGTACAGGAATATGCAGCCTTGCTAAGGTTTGAAGGGCTTTGACGAGGCCACATTTGAAATACTTTGCAGATTTGCTGTCCACATTCAAGGAAGAATATAATGGAATTGGAGTTAGTACAGTGAAGGCTCACAAGATTGATTCTTGAGATAAGAGATTTGTCCTGTGATGTGAGGTTGAGTATGTTGGGCCTAAACTCTCTGGAATTTTTTAGAATGAGAAGTGAACGCAATGAAATGTACAAAATTCCAAAGGGTTTTTTATAGGATATAGACAGACATGTTAACACGGGCTGCGGTATCCAGAAAAGGGAGGCACAATGTCAATATAACAGCATGATTGTTTTGCTCCGAAATGGAAAACTTCTTCACTCAAAAGGGGACCTTTAGAATTCTCTACCTCGGAGGGCTGAAAATCTTTTATTAGGCAATATATTTAAAATTGATTTGGTCTCGCAGGCAATCAAGGGACATGGGGAGTGAGAAGGAAAGTGGAGTTGAAGCACAGGATCAACCATAATTGTACTGAATGGAGGAGGTGGCTTCTCACATGCTATGGTCTACGCCTGTATGCAGGGACCACAAATTCTGCTAACGAAAATATGAAATAGACCCCATTCAAAAGAATCTGCAGCAATTAAAAGGCACAGGATACAGTTTTGGTGTTTGATGTTAACACTGGTAAGCACAAAGAAATGACACTCAAAACAATTATATATGATAAATGGATGCTAATTAGCAAAAGTGGAAAAAGAAAAATAAACTAGACGCAATATTCAACATCTTTAGCCAACTCCAGAGCATGATCAGTATGATGACCAAGTAAGGAACATTTTAATTTATTCCTGCTCCTTCTGATTAAGCTTCAATAGAGTATTAGAAGCCACACTTTAGAAAGGATCTAATAGTTCTTAAGATGTTGTAATTTACCAGAATGCTTTCAGGAATGGAGGGCGTTTAGTTACTAGGCTATGCTGCAGAATCTGGGATTATTCTGCTTGGAAGATAGGTGGTTGAGGGTAGATTTGAAAGGAGATGGACAAGTTTATGATAGTTCTACAGAAGGTAGACAAAAGAAAAGTCAATCACATTGCCTAATGGTGCAAGGGCTTAGTGGTCCCAGAGTAAATGATTTTGAGCAAGAGATACAGGAATGGTGTGAGAAAAAAATTTCCATGACATAGTGAATGATAATGACCTGGAAATCTCTTTTCACCAGTATAGCAGAAGATAGAAGAATGAATGATTTCCAAAGAAAAGTGGATGGCCACTTGAGACAGAAACTTTCAGAGGTAGTCTGAACGTCTGACGTCTTATGAACCTGCTCTAAGAGCTATGGAAAATTAACACCAACTTCTTCTGTGCTGCAATGTCAATGTATTGTTTAGTTTACTGTTGGAAATTTGAGGAGTTGGCATGGGACAACCAAATTCGCACAAAAAGCATCAAGATATTAGCATAGAATTTATTTTTAGTCTTACCTTGCTAACCATTGCCGCTTTGGCTCCAAGCCGTGCTGCCTGGATACACTGATTGGCCCCTTTTCCTCCAAATCCAATAAAAAATTTGTGTCCATGTATGGTTTCTCCTGCTTTAGGTAAACGTGGTGTAAAACTATTGAAAAAGAACAAAAACTATGTGTAAAAAACAACAGATGAAAACAGAGGACATTCCACACAACTCTCGAGCTCTTGTTTTCCTGATGTTATTTTCTAAATGATATCTGGCGGACGTCCAGCACTCTGACAAATGAGAGGGACTGGTCCTCAACAGGATCACAAGATGAACCCAGGGATGAAATGTTATATTAGAGAAAGACAATGTTTCATGTGGGCTACTCTCACCCTTCCCATCTGAACAACTGATTCTCAGAAATAAATTTTGTAGCTCACAATCATGAATAGCAAGGCTGGCAAGTATTTTGTAACATTTAAAATTCTCTCCACATCCCAATACATAGAGTTAAACCATGTTAATTGTTTTTCAATAGTGCATCTGTTCATTAAGATCATATTGGAATTCTGTAATATTTTGCACACATCAGGGCTCAGGAAGTTGATTTTGTACAGATTTAAATTCATGGAATTGACCAAAATTTCCTTCTTTTAAATTTTGTAGAAAAATAAAATAATTCATTCTCATTGAACCTGTAGAAGAGAGGTTTTCAAGCTGAAGAGCGGAGACCACAATTTAAAAGCTTAAAATGACATCATCAGTCATGGTGTAAAATTAGGGGTGCCTTGTGAAAACTGAGAAATCAACAGACGTGATTTTAGCACAATGTTGTTAATACAAGTTTGGGGTAAATTCTTTTTAATGACCGGTAAGAAGTAGCCTTACATGTAAGGAATGTTAGAACCCAAAATGTCTGTCACCAGAATGTGAAAAACAATAAATCCAAAACATAATCTAAACATTATTTTCATTAGGGTTTTACAAGTGTAGAAAGTAGGTCTCTAATTTATATGTTAATTTAATAAAATTACCGCTTTGTGAAATTTGTGCACAGTTTTAACAATGGAAAAACAGCAGAACAAATATATTGTAAGTATTTTGCTTTCTAATCTCGAGATGGGTGTGAAAAACATTTTAAAATAGAGACCGCGCTATGTACAGTACTAATGGGATTACTGTATAAATAATGAGAACTGTTGGAAATGAATTATTACAAACATCAAACCGAATGTCTGTTTAGTTTAAAAAAAAATCTGTCAAGGGTGTCATTGGTTCGGCCAGCAGTTATTGCCCATCTCTAATTTTCTTTGAGGTGGTGGTGAGTTGTCTTCTAGAAATCATGTGGTGTATATACACCCACAGTGCTGTTAGGAAGAGTCCCAGGATTTTGACTCCGCAACAGTGATGAAGGAAAAAAAAAAAATCAGGATTGTCTGTCTTTTGGAAGGGAACTTGCAGGTGGCGGTATTCCAATACATATAATGTCCTTGTTTTCACACATGGAAGACGTCATTGGTTTAGATTGTGATGGCAAAACAGTCTTGGTGAATTAGTGCAGTCCTTCCAGTATAACTGTGCACTACTGGGGGAAAGAGACTGAATGGTGAACATAAAGAATACAAGAACTAGAAGGTGGTGTAGACAATTGAGTGTCTCAAGCCTGCTTCACCATTCTACAGGATCATAGCTGTTCCCAACCTCAGTTTCACTCTCCTATCTGCTCCCCATAATCCTTTAAACTTTACCCAATTAAAAATCTGAATAAATTTTAAAAAAGAAAGAGATGGACAATACCCTCGCATCCACTATACTTCGGGATAGTGAATTCCACAGATCCACAACACTTTGACAGAAGCAATTTGTCTTCGTCTGTTTCAAATCTGTCAGCCCTTATCCTAAAATTAAGACCTCTCATTCCAGAATGCCCCACAATGCGAAATATCTGCTGTATATCTAATCTGTCAATCCCCTTTAGCATCTTACATACCTCAGTTCGATCTCCTCTCACTCTTCTAAATTCCATAGAGTACATGCCTAAATTATTAAATCTCTCCTCCCAAGACATCGTTTCTCTGGAATTAATTTATTGAACCTTCTCTGAACTGCTTCTAACACAATTACATCCTTCCTCATGCGAGGGGTCCGAATCTGCATGACGTATTCCAGATACAGTCTCACCAATGAAATGCACAATTGTAACACTTCCCTACCTTTAGCAAGAAATGATAAAATTCAATTTTCCCTCCTTATTACCTGCTATACCTGCATATTAGCTTTCTATGAATCATGCATTAGCACACCCAGATCCCTCTGCACCAAAGCATTTTGAATATAGTGGATAGAGTGCCAATCAAGCAGTTTGATTTGCCATGTACAATATCAAGCTTGTTGAGTGTTGCTGGAACTGCACACATCCAGATAAGTGGAGGGTATTCCAGCCCTCTCCTGACTTAGACTTTGTAATTGGTAGATAGAATTTGAAGAGTCAAGGGATGAGTACTCCAATTTGTATGGATATTAATATGCTAAGATGTGACAACTCTAAAAACAAAAGGGGTGTGTCTTTGAGGGAAGGAGACCTCACAGTAAGGGGATGACAAAAGGATTCCTTAACCTGACAAACTACTAGCTTCATTCCATGCAAATACTTCCTAATTTAACCTTTATTTCCCTCATGTTTGTAATGACCTGATACCAGTAAAATAAAGATACCCTGCTTCATGATCTCTGGGCTGTCCATCTGTTCATATCTCATGATGCACTTCTGGTGCAGTTGACAGGCTTCCACAGCACAGGAACTAGTCATAGCAGTCAAGGTTGTAAGGTACCTGATGGCAATGGAGTGGACTGGGGAAGAATTGAAACCGGCAATATCCAAGAGGGAGGCTGAAGCTGCTCCAGGAATGTTGCAGGCTCTGGCATTGACAGAGGTATAGGGATTTTGAGGCCAAACTGAAGTACAGAACTCTTAATACTAGGAGAGGAAGGAAGAGGATCCGGATTTGATATTCTACTTGCTAATTTGCAGGTACCTGGAAAGATTTGGAGAAAAGACCCGAAACTCCCAAGTAAGACTTGGATCGACAGCTGGCCATGACATACAGGGACCTCAATGCTAGTGAGCAGCATTCAGGATGAAACATCTCTGCAGCAAAACCCATTGAGAAATACTGGTAAGAGATGCAGTTGTTTAAAGAAGTCCATAGCATGCCTGTGAGGTACTGAAAAGAGTTTTGAAAGGCAACAGCCAGAGCAGTGGATTTATGAGGAAAGCAAACTGAAGAGGAGGACCTTGATCCTGCATATCGAGATCTGGAGAAGTTGCTCAACTATACTGTCCTCCTGAACCTCACTTTCAGATCGACCAGGGTCAGGGTACTGAAGGACTGCTTAGTGGAAACATAAAAACATAGTAACTAGAAGCAGGAGCAGGCCACTCAGCCCATTGTTTTTCCTGAATGGTCAAGCAGGTACAAAGTGGATCCTCTATCTCAATACCACATTCTTGCTTTCTCCTCATATCCTTTGACGCTTTAAAATCTAGAAATATATCTCTTTGTTGAATATATTCAGTGTCTTGGCCTTCCACAAATGCAGTACACTTTGAGGGAAGAAGTTTTTCCTCACCCCATCTGCATCCTGAGGCTATGCTCCTGCTTCTTCCCAACTAAGGAAAACATCCTCCTGCATCTAATCTCTTCAGCCCCATTAGGATTTTATATATGAGGGGTGGGAGCATCCAGGTAGAGTTAAGGCAGCTTACTGGTGACACACCTCCATTTCTTTAGAGCATGGATCACATGAAATAAACAATAGGGAATCATTGCATTCCGAAACACAAGAAAAAGTCTGTCAATCAGGGAGATGACTGTTGTCACAGACAGGGAGGTCGACCTCAAGCTGATGAAGCAGACAAAACAGATTTCTGCAAAGCATGTGGTGATCTAATCCTTGTTGTCTCATCTCCACAATAACATAAAGGCATGCTCTAAAAAGGTGTTGGAATTGGGTCAGGATTGGACACTTCAAAAAGAGGCTGCCCTCAACAACCACGACCACCACGGCTGTCAAGCAAAGTGACCCCATCCAGTGCAACAGCCTTCCCTTCTCATCAGATGTTAAATTAGTTGGGCCTCCCATGGAGATCTAGGCCTTGGGTAGGAGGTGATAAGGGTGTTGAAGTTCCTTCAGGAAGAGGCTCAGTCCTATGTCGAACAATAAGCAATTCCCCTGAAGTGAGTGTGAAATTTAACAAAACTAGGTGCAGAAAGGAAGAGATGGGTGTGGTTTCAATTTTACCATCCATCTCAAAAAAATGTCAGAGCTCTAGCTGATTGAAATGGTTATCAATTGTCTTCATTATCTTTGGAAGGCCCAACATTAACCAACATAGGAGTTCAAACAGGCACAGAAACTGATGAGGCACTGCAAGAGGATGAGGGAGGATGATGACCTCATTTTGATCTCATTCATAAGTACATCAGTAACATTCTGTTGAATCTTAGTCCTGATGTCACAGGGAATCACAGTTGAAATGTTGCCTTAGGAGACTTGCAGTATGGCCTCGGATTTGGTGTCATTAATGAGAAAGAAACGAGACAATTCATCCTTCCTGACAATCTCCAGTGTCAGTAGCAGTTTGAGATAAAGCAATATACCAAACGATGGAAAAGACCACTGCCCTGATTAGAGTGCAGTTTTATAGGCTTGAGTTTGCTTTCTGATATTGATGACCACTGTCAAAATTAAGAGGTGTACTTTGGCCAAAGCAGGGAAGTAACTTCATCCCAGCATGTGATCCTGAGTTAACAAGAGATGTCCAGAGGTCCTTGCAATAGATTTTATTGTCCTGGACCCATTGACTTTACCAGGCTTAGGCAGGCCATTCCCACTCTTTTTCTAAAATACCTCAAAACTATAGCCAGAGAGTTAGTCAGTGAATGGTTTGTCCATTTTGGTGTTCCATATTGGATTTATACTGACCGGGGCATCATATTGACAACAAGGTCTTACAGAAGCTCTGCAAGGTCAATGGCATCATCAAGAGGCAGACCACTCCCTTTTATCTACAGTGAAATGGGTCAATGAGAACAATTCAACTGTATGACCATCTGTATACCTTGCCTCCTGAAAGCAAATGAAAGTGACTCAAGTCATAGAGATGTACAGCACAGAAACAGACCCTTTGGTCCAACTTGTCCAGAGCGACTATATATCCCAAGCCAATCTAGTCCCACCTGCCAGCACCTAGCCCATATCCCTCCAATCCTTTCCTATTCATATATCCATCCAAATGCCTCTTAAATGTTGCAATTATACCAGCCTCCACCACTTCTACTGGCAGCTCATTCTCGCACCATCCTGTGTGAGAAAAAGTTGCCCTTCGGTCTCTTTTCTGTCTTTTCCAACTCACCCAAAACCTATGCCCTCTAGTTCTAGACTCCACCACCCCAGGGAAAAAGTGTTGTCTATTTGTCCTATTCATGCCCTTCATGATTTTGTAAACTTTGACAAGGTCACCCCTCAGCATTCGTTGCTCCAGGCAAATCAGCCCCTGCCTACTCAACCGCTCCCTATAGCTCAAATCCTCCAACCTTGGCAACATCCTTGTGAGGGGTAGGTCTTGCCTTACAAGTCTTATTGAATTCTTTGAGGAGGTGACCAAGCATATGGATGAGGGTAGAGCAGTGGATGTAGTGTACATGGATTTTAGTGAGGCATTTGATAAGGTTCCCCATGGTAGGCTCATGCGGAAAGTCAGGAGGCATGGGATAGTGGGAAATTTGGCCAGTTGGATAGAAAACTGGCTAACCGGTCAAAGTCAGAGAGGGGTGGTAGATGGTAAATATTCAGCCTGGAGCCCAGTTACAAGTGGAGTTCCGCAGAGATCAGTTCTGGGTCCTCAGCTGTTTGTAATTTTCATTAATGACTTGGAAGAGGGAGTCGAAGGGTGGGTCAGTAAATTTGCAGATGATACGAAGATTGGTGGAGTTGTGGATAGTGAGGAGGGCTGTTGTCGGCTGCAAAGGGACTTAGATATGATGTAGAGCTGGGCTGAGGAGTGGCAGATGGAGTTCAACCCTGTCAAGTGTGAGGTTGTCCATTTTGGAAGGACAAATAAGAATGCGGAATACAGGGTTAACGGTAGGGTTCTTAGTAAGGTGGAGGAACAGAGGGATCTTGGGGTCTATGTTCATAGATCTTTGAAAGTTGCCACTCAGGTGGATAGAGCTTGTAAGAAGGGCTATGGTATATTAGCGTTCATTAGCAGAGGGATTGAATTCAAGAGTCGTGAAGTGATGTTGCAGCTGTACAGGACCTTGGTTAGGCCACATTTGGAGTACTGTGTGCAGTTCTGGTCGCCTCACTTTAGGAAAGATGTGGAAGCTTTGGAGAAGGTGCAGAGGAGATTTACCAAGATATTGCCTGGAATGGAGAATAGGTCGTACGAGGATAGGTTGAGAGTGCTAGGCCTTTTCTCATTGGAATAGCGAAGGATGAGGGGTGACTTGATAGAGGTTTATAAGATGATCAGGGGAATAGATAAAGTAGGCAGTCAGAGACACTTTCCCCGGATACAACAGAGTGTTACAAGGGGACATAAATTTAAGGTGAAGGATGGAAGGCATGGGGGGATGTCAGGGGTAGGTTCTTTACCCAGAGAGTGGTGGGGGCATGGAATGCGCTGCCTGTGGGAGTAGCAGAGTCAGAATCATTGGTGACCTTTAAGCGGCAATTGGATAGGTACATGGATGGGTGCTTAAGCTAGGACAAATGTTTGGCACAACATCGTGGGCCGAAGGGCCTGTTCTGTGCAGTATTGTTCTATGTTCTATAAATCTTTTCTGAACCCTTTCAAGTTTCACAACATCTTTCCAATTGGAAGGAGACCAGAATTGCATGCAATATTCCAACAGTGGCCTAACGAACGTCCTGTGCAGCCACATCATGACCTCCCAACTCCTATACTTAATGCTCTGACCAATAAAGGAAAGCATACAGAATGCCTTCTTCACTTTCAAGGAGCTATGAACTTGCACTCCAAGATCCCTTTGTTCAGCAACACTCCCTAGGACTTTACCATTAAGACCTGCTAAGATTTGCTTTCCCAAAATGCAACACCTCGCATTTATCTAAATTAAATTCCATCTAAGTCATTCAAGTATGTAAGCTCTTTTTTTTATAGATGTTAAACAGGATTTTTTTTGAAATTATTTTTTCTTATTTTCCTCTCAATCTCATTGGCACTAACAGTACAGAAGGCCATTCGGCTAGTCAACAAAGATCATTTATTGCATTCAGTGCTCTTGATGTGGTCTCCTCTACATCGGAGAGACTGAGCACAATCTTGTGGAACAGTTCAGGGAACATTTGTGGTCCGTACGCACTAACTGACCCCACCTTCCTATAGCCATCTACTTCAACTTCTTCTCCGACCTCCGAGAACATTTCCATTCTGGCCTCCTCTGACGCCTACAAAGGCCACTCACAAACTGGAGGAGGAACACCTCGTCTTCTGCCTCGGGAGCCTACAACCTCATGGCATGAACACTGAATTCACCACTTTGCGCATTTCCCCATCCCCACCCCATCTCAGGTCCATGCCTTCAACTCAGATCTGCCCTCTCGAACCCGATCTATCTGTCCATCTTCCTTCCCACTTATCCACTCCTCACTTCCCACCAACCTATCACCATCATTTCCTATCTTCGCTCACCTATCACCACCCCACCTACCTTTCCCCTAGCCCCACCTCACCCCCCCCCCCATTTATCTCTAAGCCCCCTTCCCCCTCCCCAGTCCCAAAGAAGGGACCTGCCCAAAACATCAACTCTCTTGCTCCTCAGATGCTGCCTGACCCACTGTGCTTTTTCCTATGCCATGCTTCATCCATTGTGCCTTACTCTTGTCTAACTCTAATAGGTCCTCCCTCAAACTTTGCTACTCCAATGAAACAACCCCAGCCTATTCGGTCTTTCCTCACAGCTCAGATTCTCTGGCCCAGGCAGGATCTTGATGAATCTCCTCTGTAACTTCTCTACTACAATTATATTTTTCCTGTAATGTGTTGACCAGATCTGCATACAGCACTCTTTTGAGGCCTAACCGGCATTTCATACGGTACCAGCAAAACCTTGCTTGGCCGTCCTCCACTGTACAATTTCCAATGCCTTGAGATTCATGTTGTGGAGCAACATTTGGAACTGGACACAGGTGTAGCAAAACACAAATTTTGTCCAGATTCACCTTCAAAAGGTAACAAAGCAATTAATAAAGCCCACTGGACCTCAGCTTTATAAAGGCACAGAAAAGGGAGAAAGTTACACTAAACTACTTTTTCTAGTTCTTTGCACCACACTTCAGACAGAACACAAAAGGCATAGGAGATAGAAAAGATTCATTTGAATTAATCTAGGGTTAAAAAGATTCCAGTTTCATCAATAGGCTGGATGAAACTGGAGAAGGTGCGATTGCTGTTCTAAGCACAGAGAAGGCCAAATGGATATTTTGTTAAGGGGGGTTTAAAATTATAATGGGCTTAAATAAGAGCAAATAAAGACAACAGCTGAATGGGGGGGGGGGTAAGGAAAGAAGAGTTAGGTAAAGAAAATGAAAGAGGAAAATTGCACAGTTATGACAGAAAGACAGCTCAGTATGACGATTCATCTACCATTTGAAAGAGCAGACTCAATGAACTGAACGTTCTCTTTCTAAGCTCTATTTTAACATCTGTAAATTGGAAGTGTCAACTTCTGCATTGCAATATCCACTAATATCCTTGGACCCTCATGTTACTCTCTGGAGCTGATGGTCATTGTTCTCCCTTTTCTTCAAATACTAGAGTTGGACAGAGTATTTCAGAACTGGTTTATGCTTGTCGTATCACCTTTGAATCAACCACAGGTTGCTCTCTATGCAATCTCTTCTGTGGATGAGACACCATCCTTACCATCTCTGAGCTCACCATACCTTCTGATGGAGTTGGACTGGTCAACGAGTGGATAACAGAGCATCACATGTGGCTACACCAGACCTTTGAGATGGCATCCAAGAGGATAGAGAGAGAAGAAAATTTGTATTGTTCCTGTTCCTACACTGTATTCATCACAATTCTTAACTAATCACATATTGTGCAGCTAACAGTTTAGTGCTTTATGTCAAATAATCTTAAACAAGTTGTATCTTTTGTTAACCAGAACCAATTGTTTTCAACTCACTATTCTCTCAAGTTAGATGATACTGCTAGAATGTTGAAGATTACCAAAGCAGAATTAATACAAAACACTGGTAAAGCTGCGAAAGGTAGTCTTGACATACTAACGGATAATTTATAAAATGGGGGGATGCCGGGAGGGTGCTTTAAACTTGCCATCACCTTTGCGATCGAAAACTGCTTCAAGACCCAGATCCCAATGTGAGCTGAGGAGGTGAAGAAACAGAGGCACCACATATTTCCCAGCATTGCACTGTATTTAAAATGACTGATCTTAGCACATGAGCAAACGTGTGTCTTAAAACAGTGTCATTCAATGATTCATCATAGATTCTTCAGTATTATATACTCTTTACCTTTTCTCTCCACATACAATGCAAATGACACAGAATTAAAGAATTATCGCAGAACATGAGAGAACAGGACAAAACTAAACACAACCTTACATAATGCTGGAAAAGTGATTTTCTTTGTGGAACTATTCCCCTACCTCACTAAGCCCCTAGAAAATATAAAACGCGTGACATAAAAGCAACATTAGAAATTGAAGCAGGAATAAACCTCTTAATATTCCTGTGCTATTTAAGAAGATAATGAATTATCTTTTGTCAAAACTTCATTTTCCTGCTCTATCCTTCAATTCCACTAATGTGCACAACCTATCACAGCCTTGAACACACTTAAATGACTAAGCATCTGCAGCAGTCGAGGGTAAGGATTTTCAAAGATTCACTGTCCTTGGAGGGAATAAATTTCTTCTTACTACATGGCCTATTTGAAACTATATCATTATAGTTCTGGACTCACAATTCAGAGGAAAACAGTCACACACCTTGTGACATGTTCCCTTATACAAGGAAGGTTTCATTAATGCAAGTTGCTGTTAACAAAGGCAACCATATGCGTGCTCTTTCCAGCAGGAGTCAATGAATTATTTTCCCAGGTAGTTTGCTGTCAGTTCTCGCACCTCTCAATGCCACTCCTAACTCAACACAGATCAGAAATCAAACAGGACACTCCCTGGTCTGTGTGATGCAGTAGGTGTGTAACTTTGCCATCTGTACGACTGAATACCGACGCTCCTGGAGTCAGCACAACTAATTGTCAACATTATTAAAATGTTGCCAGAAAGTTAGTTCTTGAAAAAATTGCACAACTCAAATAAGATTTTCCTCAAAAATGTTAAACTAGAACAAGTGCTGGCAAATGGGACTAGATTAGGTTAGGATATCTGGTTGGCATGGACAAGTTGGACTGAAGAGACGGTTTCTGTGCTGTACATCTCCATGACTTTATTTATTAAAAGGAATTCCTAATCAGTTTATATTGTAGCATATGAAATAGAACATTCATCTACTATATGTCAGTGGGTTATAACATTTAACACTTATCAAGAGGAAACTTAATAATTGAGTCGATATAGCATCAAGTATTCACTTGAATTCACAAATCCAAAAAGTATATTCTCGAGGAAATTATTTCTTAACCACAAATATTTAGATACGGCAAAAGAAAGACTTTTTCGTGAAGGTACAACAAATTCTAACAGCAATGGTTTTCTTTTGAAAGGCAGTTCTAGTGTTCTTTTGTCATTGTTAGCCCTTTGGAGTAATTTTGTAGACAGAAGAACTGGAACGCACTGCCAGGGGAGGTAGTAGAAGCAGATATGACAGCAATGTTTAAGAGGCATATAGACAGACACTTGAGCAGGCAGGGAATGGTGGATATGGACCATGTTCAGGCAGATGGGATTAGTTTAGAATGGCATTATTGTCAGCACAAACATGGTGGGCCAAAAGCTGTGCTGTTCTATATTCTACAGCAGAGATCAAATTAGTTTTATAACCACAGAAAACTTGCTTCTAAAAAAAGACTGTGATATCAGTAATTGAATATGGGGAATGACAGTGAGTTGCAGAGAAGGGGAAACTTTTTCAAGCGGCGAATAGACTTTGAAATGAATTTGGTTGTTCACACAAAGCTAAATTAGCAACTTTTAGAAAGCAAAGTTTGTTTCAACTATGTTCCATAATGGAAGCAATTCATTATGAACAATAACAACTAGCAAAACAAATGCAAGCTTCTAAGAACAGAATGTTGCCATTATTAATGATACTTGCCTGAATTAATAGGCTGGATCTTATTCAAAAACAATATTGTCTTACCGGTGTATTATGTTACTGATGCAACAGGGAATTAAAAAGGTACAAAGCAATTGTGAACCTCCTGAACATTGATCAAATTTTCACTTATGTATTCACTCGTTATGAATGCTACCATTTATTGCCCCTGCCTAAATGTTCCAGCTAAGGGGCAACAAGCTGCTGTTTTGAACTACTGCGGTCCACAGTTCTATTTGGAAGGAAATTCCAAATTTTCAGACTGTCGAAGAAGCTTCAGCAAGTTGTAAATTTTATTGATGTATATATTGCATTTAGACCAGTAGTGGAGAGAGTGAATGTTTAAGGTGGTGGATGAGCTGCCCACCAAAACAGGGTGGTATATCCTGGAAGAAGTAGAGTTTTAACCATCTACTTTAGTCATCTTTCTCATCTCCTCTTCCCGAATTTTACTTTTCTCCTCTCCTAACTCATGTTGGTGTTACAAAGGTACAGACACAAAAGTACTAAATGTAACACCCAAGTATCCCAACTAACGTGACCATTCTTCTCTTGAGTCTATGTACTTTAAGCCCATTTCTGATCTTAAAATTCTTAACCTCATACAACTTATTGAGGCTTCTGGCAGGATTCCATGGACTTCCATAAAGGACTAATCTGTTTTTTCACCCCTTTGCTAGAAGCATCAGAGATGAATCAAACTTCTGACATTTTCGTCTGTATTGTTTAGTCATCTGCTGAATTTACTAAGTGAGTGGCTGAGAAGCTCTCATTTCAGTTGAGTAAAAAGGCTTTCTATGATAAAGTGCCAGCAAAAAAAAAACAAACTCGTACAAAATTTGTATTTTTGTCTATGAACAGGGTTTGTAATACCAAAAGTCGTGTCAGACAAAGTATCGTCAAGTAATGCTCTGCATTCTGCAAAAAAATGGGAGAGAGTTTTGTAAATGAATTCAAAATCTTATTCTGGAACAATTTACAATTTTACTACAAGTTGCAAAAATTGTGAAATTGCATCGTTCAATCTGGCATTGTGTGCTACAGAAACAAATCTTATTAAATACAGACAGACCATTGTTAAAACTCAAAGGAAATGGACCACAGGTTTACAGGAAACATTCCAGTCAGCTTCCTCACTTTTGATAAATTCATGTTCTTTACTGAAATTGTAAAGGAAATTGTAAACAAAAAGGCATAAAAAATAAATTAGCCACTCATTACGATTCCTTTTCCATTCCTAGATTAATGGGATATCTGTCATTATTCATTAATGAATCATCTTCCTGATCCTAAGCAATCAGTTGAATAGTGGGAGATCTAATCTAACTGTGAAAAGACGTGAACACAAATTACTATATTTTAAGTTCACCGAGTACAACTCTTTCACCTGCTGAGCTTCCTTCCCTATTAAATAAGTTTAAGCCCTTAAAGCTAAATTTGAGTTTTTAATGAGACTATTTGACTAACTCTTTACAGCAACATATTTCACACTTGGGATTATGTACTGAACACAACCTAAATGTCATTAACATTATTCCAGGAAAAGGTACTGAAAAGTATGTTTCTTCAACAATGCAGTAAACATATTTCGGCCATTTTCCGTTAAATCAATTTGCAAGAGCCTCCTTCTGGCCCTTCACGCCAATACCCTCCATTACCATCATTAATCTCCTCTTGTCCAATACTGATTGGCATAAAACTCTTAAAAATAGTCAGCTTGAAATATTCAGGCAATGTAACAAGCCTTTGTTTCATTTTTTTTAGTAGAAGGGAAGTGATTAGAACACCCAGCAGAATGGGAAACATAATTAAACTACTTTCATTATGGTCAAAAACTATTTAAGACAGGAGAATTAAGGTTTTGTTGAACTTATGGAAGCAGTTCATGCTTATGGAAGTCTGTGCTAAAAAGAACTCACAACAGTGTCCAACATTAGATGTGATTCTGCAACTGGATAATTTTTGCTGATGATCCTGAATGAGTGAAGAATTATGCTGAGAAAGAATTTAGGATGGTTGGTTGAGCTTGCAGTATGGTATATTTAATTTCCAGTACAAGCAAATATGTTATCATACAAACCCTATTCTTTGCACACAGACTAAATACGTACATGCACTGTATCAATTTTAACTAACCAAAATAGGTGACAGCCATTCGTTGGTTCATTTTTTAGGGCAAAGTCTTGAGTAGATTCAATCTGAATGTTTAAATTTTAAACAAAGCCTGGAAGTTAATATTCACTTGTACACTCTACTTTGTGCAAACACTATTAACTAGAGTCAACTTGCTAATCAATGGGCACTCTGTCATTCAGTATCAATATTGGTTTGCCCCTTAAAATCAATAAGTAGTTTTCCTCAACTTGTTCAGAGATGTTATAACACATCTCTGGAGCAGAGACAAGCTGAACGCAGGTCTTCTGGCTCAGAGACAGAGACACTATTCACTATGCCACAGGAGTCCTTTCCCTTGAATTGGTAATACTTGCTAATTGTCCTCTCAAGTAGAAGAGAAAAAGCTTTGACAAAAGGTCTTTTTCAAAGAAAAATCAGTACACTAGAAAGCTATTTTGTAAAGACGACAGACATTATCTGATAATTGGCTACATGCTGACATCCTTACTGGGCCACACACTCACCAAGGCGATACATCTGTCCTATGTGACTGGACTGTGTTCTCCAGATTCTTCAAAGAGAAGAACATCTGGGTTTGATTGGGAAGTCCATAAAAATAGCTTCCAACAGTTTCAGAAATCTGGTGTGCCAGTTGCAATTTCATTCTGCTTTTTATAGCCTGCAATATGATTAAAACTTTAAAAATATATTTAAAAATGAAAAACTGCTAAGGTTCATACTTCAACAGAAGCCCTCATCACAGTCCTTTCTCAAAAATCACCGAATTCCTACAGTGCAGAAAGAGGGCAATCAGCCTATCAGGTCCCCACTGACCCTTTGAAGAGCAGAGCATTCCGCCCAGACTGAGCTTCCCCCCCCCACCCCACTCCATGCCTGGAACCCCTCAATTCCCACATTAATCCACCTAGCCTGCACATCCTTGGACATAACAAGGCAATTTAGCATGGCCAATCCACCTAACCTGCAAATCTTTGGACTGTGGGAGGAAACTGGAGCACCAGTGGAAACCCACGCAGACACAGGGTGAACGTTCAAACTCCACACAGTCACCCAAGGCTTGAATCGAACACCGGTTCCTGGCACTGTGAGGCAGCAGTGATAGCTACTGAGCCACCCTTCAGAATATTTTTTTGTCTGGGGTGTTAATTGGTTGGAAAGACCACTGATGAGTTGATTTGTGCCATGACTTCTAAAAGTTAAAAATTTACTCAAAATTTTCCAAAATAACCTAAACAAACCAATTGTCAGGTGTTTGGCATTAGATTGGCTGAAGTCAAGTTGCCTCTAGCTGGCAATTGGTTAGAAAAAGTGAGTGGCTTAAGAAGTAATTAATAGCAATCAAGGTACAGAAAGTTCTCAGGTTATGAATGAGTTCCATTCTTGAGTATGTTCACAAGTCAGTTTGTACAGAGTCAGAACAAAATTTAGTATAACATAAAATAGCTGCAAGTACGAAAAAATGTTGAATCTTTGAAACAATATTAGTATAGCCTCTATGGGATCTTGTTCCTAAGTCAGGTGTTTGTAAATTGGAATTGCCTCTAATCATAGGTCGGTATTTTAATCAAATTAGTAGGACTCTTATGGTGCAATGGTAGCTTCTCTATTTCTGAGCCCAAACGCCTGGTTTCAAATTCCATCTGCCAAAAGAAAAACCAACCAAATTAAGTCTGTTGCTAAACTAAAGTAGAAAATAAAGTTACCATTGTCTCAGAGATCCATAGAGCTACTCCCTCATTAGAGAGATGACTGATGGTGGTTTAACCTGAGGGTCAGCACACCTCAGGAACTGGAGCGGTTGAAGAGGAATAACCTTCATGGTAACTTTAGCCAATACAAGAATTGAACCTGCACTGTTGATGTCACTCTGCAACACACACTAGCCATCCAACCAACTGAGCTAATGAAGAAATAATAAAAATATTGAGTGAGGTGGCTGCAGTTTAGTATGAACATAACAGTAATAAAACTACTTCTATTAATTCTGCAATTTTATCACAATTAGTGGAACAAATCAGTCAGGCCACACCTGTGGACAAAGGAAGGGCTAATACTTCAGGGTAATGACCTGCTATTCTATATACATATTGTTTGGCTGCTTGAGTGTTTCCAGTTTTTTATGATTTAATTGTAAATTTCCAGCATCTACAGTCTTTCGTCTTTTATTTTAAAGAAGCTAGCGTTTTAGCACTATGGGTTTTCTTTTGAACAGTACATTAAAAAAAATACTTGGCAACAGAATCTGAAAGTTCAAGGAATTAAAAAAAAAAGAAAAAGATATATAGTTACTGACAGATCCCAAACATTGTTACCATTAAATATGGTCATAAACTCATACAGAATGGCCTAAACCTATAAAAGGATCACTCCTAAAACAAGCAATATGCAAAAACTGTAACGAAACACTATCAAGTCTGAAACACTAATGATTACTCAACAAATCCCTATAAAAGATAATTAATCGAGGTTGACTGGAAAAGTCACAATAAAAAGAAACCTGCTTCTCATCAGGAAACAGAGTTCATATTCCATTAGCTTTATGCAGGATGGTTTTACCATAAGGGAAAATCTTGCAATATCAGATGTTGTTGCAGCGAACCATTGACACACCAAAGTTAAAATTATAATTTCCCAATTTTATAAAAATAATTAGGAAAACTCAAAAGACATGCACAACAGCTCTACAAGATTCTGGTTACAATCACTACCCAATGGATAAGTGAAATTGCACAATGGAAATCAGATACCAACAAACAGTGGCAACAACCTGAAAACATTAGCTTCTCCTTAGAAATTTGTATTACTTCTCGAGCAAGCCCCGGTCAATCAAACAGTTGGTTTCTATTTTATGCAGAATATTAGCATAAACTGGGCAACAATACTTAGCTTATTATTAATAGTCAATTAGCTATGTATACTGCAATGAGACATTAATTATTTCCACAGTCGTCTCTCCACTCTAACTTCTCAAATGAGAGGTATGAACCATCCAGGAGTATGCCTGATGATCAGTATAGTAGCTGTTCCAAACTTATATGTTATGAATGAAGCAATCAGGAAGAATTATAACTTATACAAATACACAAGTCTATTAAAAAGGAAACAGATTATGGTGAGAGAAGTTTTGCCAACTTTAAGCTCAACTGAATCAATACTCCATTTTAGCATGGAATAAACAACTTTCAGTTTTAAAATAAGCTTGCTCTTTCAAAACTAAGAAATGAGGATTGTGAGACAAAGCTCAAACTCCATTGTTAAACTGTAGGAGAGAGAAACCAGAAATAGGTGATTAGATAAAACCATTTCCAGAATTTAGTGGTCTGTGTTGGAGCAGATGACTTTAGGAGGCAAATAAATTTCTACTCGCTTGTTAGATCAAGCGCCAATGACGGACGCAAGTGCTATCCAGCAAGCTCCCTCTACAAGCAGGATGTGTCACCCCACCTGAGGTTGCTTGCTACTAACCGGGTCGCCAGCAGCCTCAGTGAGCTGGAGAATGTTGATGAAAACCCATATTCCACGTGATACAGCCATGAAGAGCTGTACCTGCAAGCAGGAATTTTGTTGTTTGAGGAGGGGGTAAATCACAGAAAAAAGGGATTGTCAGGGAGTTCAGACTCAGTTTTCCCAATGTATTCACATAACTGAAGTTTCATAACCCTGGAACCTTTTCACCTGAACCTTTTCTGCACTATATCTAATGCCTTTATATCTTTGGTCAAATGCAGTGGTCAGCTTTGGATGCAATGCTCCACTTGTTTGTTTCTTTTGATACTCTAGTCCCATATTGATAAAGCTCAGAAGCCTGGATGCTTCAATAACAGCTCTCAACCAATTCTGTCACCTGCAATGACTTGTGCACATTTACACTCTCCACCTCCTTAGAGTTCTACCACATAGAATTTGAAAAGACAATCTAAACTAACACCAAAATGAATCACTTCACACTTCTCTGCATTAAATTTCATTGGACTTGGCTGCTGACACCACCAACCAGTTTATTCCACATTGTACTTTATCACCCTCACAGTTTACAAAATTCCCAAGTTTTGTGTTATTTGCAAATTTTGAAATAGCACCCTGGAGACCAAATCTAGGCACTGGCATATAATGAAGAGAGCAAGGTTCCCAACACACTCCTATGTCGGACTCCATCAGAAAGTTTTCCTCCAATTCAAAACAACCAGTCACAACTACCGTGTCCTGCAGTTTAGCCAATTTCACATCCATATTACAACTGTCTATTTTATGTCATAAACTCCAACTTTGTTTGCCAGTCTCCTGAGACACATTTTGGAAATCCACATACACCACATTACCCTCATATACTCTGTTACCTCAAAATACTCACAAAGTTAGTTAAACATTATATATTTTATTCATTCATGGGATGCGAGTGTGCTTGCTGGACAACCGTCAGGGACCGTCGGACAACTGTCTGTGCACATTCTCCCCCTATCTGCGTGGGCTTCCTCACACAGTCCAAAGATGTGCAGGTTAGGTGAATTGGCCATGCTAAATTGTCCATAGTGTTAGGTGCAGGGGTAAATGTAGGGGAATGGGTCTGGGTGGGTTGCTCTTTGGAGGGACGGTGTGGACTTGTTGGGCCAAAGGGCCTGTTTCCACAGTCTAGTTAAACTAGTATATAGCTCCAAGTCAGGATACTGTATGACTTGGAGTGAAACCTATAGATCGTGGTGCTCTCATGAGTGTTACCCTCATCCTTCTAAATGATAGAGGTCATTGTTTGGAAGGATCGGTCATAATGATAATGATAATTTATCTATATCAAAATCATGTTGGCTTTTCTTAATTAACCACATTTGCCCAAGAGACTACTACTTTCTGTTCCATTCATTATGTCAAAACTTTCCCACTGGAGGTGGAACTGACAAGCCTGCAGTTTCTGAGCTTACCTTTACACTATTTTTGAACAAGGGTATAATATTTGAATTCTCTAGTCTCTGGCACCAAGCCTGTACTAAAGAGGTTAAATTATGGCTAGAGCCTCTGCAATTTTTGTTTTTATTTCAGATTTCCAGCATTCACAGTTCTGAGTTATTCTTCTTTAATTGTTCCACCTTTTTGTATCTAGAAGTGCTCTTACACACAATTGAATTTTTGTCCATCATCACCTAATCACTATCAAATGATTTTTTTTTTGTTTTTTTTAACCACCACCTGTGTTCTCCAATTATATGCAAAACCTGTTAAGAGTAATACAGACCATCAAAAGGTAAGGGAGGGGGGAGACAGGCTAAATCAAAATGAAGTTGAAAGGGGTTTATTCTTCAAGGCTTATTTATTTATTTATTCATTCATTCATTCATTCATTCATTCTTTCTTCATTGTTCAGTTTTGCTTGTCAATCTTGGACTCCAAATTTATGAGCCCAATCTATTCTCACACATTTGAAGTCAGCTCCTCCCCAATTCATTATTTCTACTCTGGACTACTCATGGTTCTTTACCACAGCCAATCCAAATTTCATGATATAATGGTCCTTGATCCCTTGAATTGCACACCACTTTATCTATTTGTGGCAACATATTCCACAATGCCTACTTTTTCATTGGACTGGGGAAAAATTCCTCGAAAGACACTTGAGGAATTTGTATCCCTCCCTACCATCCCAATCTATATCCAGATAAAGTTCCCAATTATAACCACTCTATAATTCTTAAAGTTCTCAAATTTCCTTGAAAATGCGTTTCACTAATCTTTCCCACTAGTTGTTCATCTCTCAGCTGCACAGAGATGAAATTAAATCCATTCAGTTCTGTAGCCCTAGCGAAATAGATTCTGTCCATGATGCCTTTGGGATATCCTCTTTATCCATAACTGCATTGGTCTTCTTCATGTATACCTCCACCCTCCTTTATTTCCTTCCCTTTTTTCATCAAGCATCTTGTATTTATGAATCAGTTCTGCTCTCCTTTAAACCAGCCCTCTCTTATAGCCACACCATTCTACTTCCCGGCACCCTGACGCTCAGTAATCTTATTTAAAATAATCTGCACATTCGCGTATGTGCACAATAATTCCTTTCGATCCCACCCTAATCAGATTTAATATCTATTTCCTCCTCATTTCTGTATCCCCTAATTCTCTCTGAACCTAGGGTGTTCCTCTTCCATATTAGCAGTCCATTCTAGTCCTTCACCAAGTTAGTTTGAATCCTTCCTGACAGCAGAAGCAAAGATCGGACCCAGCTATTTAAATGGAAATTGTTCAGCCTGTAGGAGATCCATCTCCCCCAAAACCTGTCCCAGTAATCCAGGAATCCCTGTATAACTGCATCAAGACATCCTTACTCTGATACTCAAATCCTCTTCCTATGAAGGAGAGCATGCCATTACCTTCCCTCATCGCCTACTGCACCTGCATGCCAACCTGCAGTGACTGTTCCACCATAATGCTCACATTTGTTGCACCTCTACTTTTCCTAAATCCTCACCATTCAGGTAATCAGCCTGTTTTTGACACCAAAGTGGATAATCTGACATTTATCCACATTATATTGCATTTGCCAAGTATTTGCCCAATCAGCCAGTCTGTCCAAGTCACAGGTTGAAGGACAACCATAATCAGAATGTTATCCATGAGGCAGTCAACTTGGCAGATAAACTGCAGCTGGGGTCACTGGAGTACAAGTTCTGAAATTCATACCCCAAGCTATTGCAGCTGGTGACATTTCCTGCATACATAGTTATTCAGAGCCCAGGAAGTGACCTGGATTTTCCTCATGGAGCCAGGGAGCCGGATAATGTGCATTCAGAGATTGCCTTATCATTCCTCTAATTATGAGATCACAAAAGTAAGTACTGATATAAATTGAAAGTTCATAGCTGATGTCACAAGTTAACTTTTACTTCAATATTATTTGAAAACTTAAATTACTGAAAATTTTGAAATGCTTTGTGTTAGTATAGAAATAGGAGTAGCACATTCAGCCTGTCCAGCCAGCTCCAGCATTTGTTATAATCATAGTTGAGCAAATAGTTCAAAGCCTTTTACCCATACTATAACCTTTTATACCATTAGTAATCGGATATCTATCAACTTCTACTTTAAAAATACTCTGGGCTAGAGAATTCCACAGATTCAACACTGATTGAAGAAATTTCTCTTCTTCTGTCCGAAATGGTATTCCCCTGATTTTTAAACTATGTTAATCTAAAAATCCATTTTTTAGATTAGAATCAGTCTGACCATTGTGGCATAGACAGACAGTCTCACACAAGGCAGCTCACACCTTCAATACAATATCTGGGCACACGTGACACCAATTGTTAAAGTTCATTTGAGAATGTAACTTCTAAATATTTAAATATTCTTACATATGAAAGGACTGAAACCAACATGTTCATTCTAAAAGATGAAAGTCTTAGTAAACAATCCAGGTCTTTTTCAATATATAATTTCAGTTCCATCACACTGTAAACTTTTGCTATAAATTCTGTGCCTTACGATCTTATTCTCCACAACCACCTAATGAAGGAGCAGCGCTCCGAAAGCTAGTGTTTCCAAATAAGCCTGTTGGACTATAACCTGGTGTTGTGAGATTTTGAACTTTTTACACCCCAATCCTACACCGGCATCTCCAAATCAAGAGGTGACATTTGCGAGCTTCCACTATGGAGCAACCATTCCACAATCTAGGGAATTTTGGAAAATGATTACCAATGCATCAGCTATCTCTAAAGCCACCTCTTGAATACTCTGGAATGTAGACCACTAGGTCGTGGGACTTCTCAACTTGCAGCCCAATTAATTTCTACATTACAATTTTTCTTATTAATACTAGTTCTTTCAATTCCTCGTTCCCACTTGTCAACTGACTATCAAATTCTGGGAGGGGTCTGGTATCTTCCTCATTGCAAATTGACACAGAAATCATTTAGCTTTTCTGTAATTTCTTTGTTCCCATTACGCTCCAGGGAAAACAGCCCCAATCTATTCAACCTCTCCCGAGAGCTCAAATCCTCCAACTCTGGTAACATCCTTGTAAATCTTTTCTTATCCCTTTCAGGTTTCACAACATCTTTCTGATAGGAAGGAGACCAGAATTGCACGCAATATTCCAACAGTGGCCTAACCAATGTCCTGTACGGCCGCAGCATGACCTCCCAACACCTGTACTCAATACTCTGACCAATAAAGGAAAGCATACCAAACTCCTTCACTATCCTATCTACCTGCAACTCTACATTCAAGGTGCTATGAACCTGCACTCCAGGGTCTCTTTGTTCAGCAACACACCCTCGAACCTTATCATTTAGTGTATAATTCCTGCTTAGATTTGCTTTCCAAAATGTAGTACCTCACATTTATCTAAATTAAACACCATCCACCAAATGCTACAGGGAGGACAGAAAGGAGGCAAGAGAGAAGGGGAGTGGTATTTTTGATAAAGGATAGCATTATAGGTGTGCTGACAGAGGATATTCCAGGAAATACATCCAGGGAAGTTATTTGGATGGAACTGAGAAATAAGAAAGGGATGATCACCTTACTGGGTTTGTATTATAGGCCCCTAATAGTCAGAGGGAAATTGAGAAACAAACTTGTCAGGAGATCTCAGCTATCTGTAAGAATAATAGGGTGGTTATGGTAGGGGACTTTAACTTTCCAAACAGTTTCCAAATACTATGGGACTGCAATAGCATTAAGGGTTTAGATGGAGAGGAATTTGTTAAGTGTGCACAAGAAACTTTTCTGATTCAGTATGTGGATGTACCTACTAGACCGGGTGCAAAACTTGACCTACTCTTGGGAATTAAGGCAGGACAGATGACTGAGGTGTAAGTGGGGGAGCACTTTGGGGCTTGCAACCATAATGCTATTAGATTTAAAATAGTGATGGAAAAGGATAGACCAGATCGAAAAGTTGAAGTTCAAAAGAAAGGCCAATTTTGATGGTATGAGGCAAGAACTTTCAAAAGCTGATTGGGGGGCAGATGCTCGCAGTCGAGTTGACGAGAATCCAGAGAAAGTATATTCCTGTTAGGGAGAAAGGAAAGGCTGGTAGGTATAGGGAATGCTGGATGACTAAAGAAATTGAGGTTTTGGTTAAGAAAAAGAAGGAAGCATATGTAAGGTATAGACAAGATAGATCGAGTGAATCCTTAGAAGAGTATAAAAACAGTAGGAGTATAATTAAGAGGGTAATCAGGCGGGAATAAAGGGGACGCGAGATAGCTTTGGCAAATAGAATTAAGGAGAACTGGCTCAAAGGTAGAAGACAGAGGGTGGTGGTGGGTTGTTTTTCAGACTGGAGGCCTGTGACCAGTGGCGTGCCACAAGGATCGGTGCTGGGTCCTCTACCTTTTGTCATTTACATAAATGATTTGGATGCAAGCACAGGGGGTACAGTTAGTAAATTTGCAGATGACACCAAAGTCGGAGGTGTAGTGGACAGCGAAGAGGGTTACCTTAGATTACAATAGGACCTTGGCCTGATGGGCCAATGGGCTGAGAAGTGGCAGATGGAGTTTAATTCAGATAAAGGCGAGGTGCTGCATTTTGGGAAAGCAAATCTTAGCAGACTTTTACACTTAATAGTAAGGCCCTAGGGAGTGTTGCTGAACAAAGAGACCTTGGAGTGGAGGTTCATAGATCCTTGAAAGTGGAGTCGCAGGTAGATAGGATAGTGAATGTTTTCGGTATGCTTTCTTTTATTGGTCAGAGTACTGAGTACAGGAGTTGGGAGGTCAGGTTGCGGCTGTACAGGACATTGGTTAGGCCACTGCTGGAATAATGCATACAATACTGGTCTCTTTCCTATCAGAAAGATGTTGTGAAACTTGAAAGGGTTCAGAAAAGATTTACAAGGATGTTGCCAGGGTTGGAGGATTTGAGCTGCAGGGAGAGGCTTGAACAGGCTGGGGCTGTTTTCCTAGCAGCGTCGGAGGCTGAGGGGCAACCTTATAGAGGTTTACAAAATCATGAGGGGCATGGATAGGATAAATAGAAAAAGTCTTTTCCCTGTGGTGGGAGAGTCCAGAACTAGAGGGCATAGGTTAAGGGTGAGAGGGGAAAGATATAAAAGAGACCCAAGGGGCAACTTTTTCACGCAGAGGATGGTACATGTATGGAATGAGCTGCCAGAGGAAGTGGTGGAGGCTGGTACAATTGCAACATTTAAAAGGCATTTGGATGGGTATATGAATAGGGAGGGTTTGGAGGGGTAAGGGCCGGGTGCAGGCAGGTGGGACTAGATTGGGTTGGGACATCTGTTGGCATGGACAGGTTGGACCGAAGGGTCTGTTTCCATGCTGAACATCTCTATGACTCTATTCCTCAGCCCATTGGCCCATCTGATCAAGATTCCATTGTAATCTGAGGTAACCTTCTTCGCTGTCCACTCCGCCTCCAATTTTGGTGTCATCTGCAAACTTACTAACTATACCTCTTATGCTCCCATCCAAATCATTTATCTAAATGAAGAAAAGTAGTGGACCCAACTGGTCACAGGCCTCTAGTCTGAAAAACAACCCTCCACCCTCTGTCTTCAACCTTTGAGCCAGTTCTGTATCCACATGGCCAGTTCTCCCTGTATTCCATGAGATCTAACCTTGTTAATCAGTCTCCCATGGGGAACCTTGTCGAATGCCTTACTGAAGTCCACATAGATCACATCCACCGCTCTGCCCTCATCAATCCTCTCTGCTACTTCTTCAAAAAACTCAATCAAGTTTGTGAGACATGAATTCCCACGCACAAAGCCATGCTAACTATCCCTAATCAGTCCTTGCCTTTCCAAATACAGGTACATCCTGTCCCTCAGGATTCCCTCCAACAACTTGCCCACCACCGACATCAGGCTCACTGGTTTATAGTTCTCTGGCTTGTCCTTACTGTCCTTATTAAACAGTGGCACCATGTTAGCCAACCTCCAGTCTTCTGGCACTTCACCTGTGATTATCGATAATATAAATATCTCAGTATCACTTTCCTAGCTTCCCACAGAGTTTTAGAGTACACCTGATCAGGTCCTGGGGAGCTATCCACTTATGTGATTCAAGACATCGAGCACCTCCTTCTCTGTAATATGGAGATTTTTCAAGATGTCACCATTTATTTCCCTATATCTTCCATGTCCTTTTCCATAGTAAATACAGATGCAAAATACTTGTTTAGTAGCTCCCCCATCTCCTGTGGCTCCACACAAAGGCCACCTTGCTGATCTTTGAGGGGCCCTATTTTTTCCCTAGTTACCCTTTTGTCCTTAATGTATTTGTAAAAACCCATAGGATTCTCCTTAACTCTATTTGCCAAAGCTATCTAATTTGCCCTCCTAATTTCTTTCAAAAATATTCCTACTGTGTTTATACTCTAAGGATTCACTCGATCTATCCTGTCGACATCTGACAAATGCTTCATAGAACATAGAACAATACAGCACACAACAGGCCCTTCGGCCCACGATGTGGTGCCGAACATTTGTCCTAACTTAAGCACCTATCCATGTACCTATCCAATTGCCACTTAAAGGTCACCAATGATTCTGATTCTGCCACTCCCACAGGCAGTGCATCCCATGCCCCCACCACTCTCTGGGTAAAGAACCTACCCCTGACATCCCCCCTATACCTTCCATCCTTCACCTTAAATTTATGTCCCCTTGTAACACTCTGTTGTACCCCGGGAAAAGGTCTATGACTGTCTACTCTATCTATTCCCCTGATCATCTTATAAACCTCTATCAAGTCACCCCTCATTCGTCGCCGTTCCAATGAGAAAAGACCGAGCACTCTCAACCTATCCTCGTACGACCTATTCTCCATTCCAGGCAACATCCTGAAAAATCTCCTCTGCACCCTCTCCAAAGCTTCCACATCTTTCCTAAAATGAGGCGACCAGAACTGCACACAGTACTCCAAATGTGGCCTTACCAAGGTCCTATACAGCTGCAACATCCCTCTGCTAATGAACGTTAATACACCATAGGCCTTCTTACAAGCTCTATCCACCCGAGTGGCAACTTTCAAAGATCTATGAACATAGACCCCAAGATCCCTCTGCTCCTCGACCTTACTAAGAACCCGACTGTTAACCCTGTATTCCGCATTCTTATTTGTCCTTCCAAAATGGACAACCTCACACTTGACAGGGTTGAACTCCATCTGCCACTCCTCAGCCCAGCTCTGCATCATATCTAAGTCCCTTTGCAGCCAACAACAGCCCTCCTCACTATCCACAACTCCACCAATCTTCGTATCGTCTGCAAATTTACTGACCCTCCCTTCGACTCCCTCTTCCAAGTCATTAATAAAAATTACAAACAGCTGAGGACCCAGAACTGATCCCTGCGGAACCCCACTTGTAACTGGGCTCCAGGCTGAATATTTACCATCTACCACCCCTCTCTGACTTCGACCGGTTAGCCAGTTTTCTATCCAACTGGCCAAATTTCCCACTATCCCATGCCTCCTGACTTTCTGCATAAGCCTACCATGGGGAACTATATCAAATGCCTCACAAAAATCCATGTACACTTCATCCACTGCTCTACCCTCATCGACATGCTTGGTCACCTCCTCAAAGAATTCAATAAGACTTGTAAGGCAAGACCTACCCCTCACAAATCCGTGCTGGCTGTCCCTAATCAAGCAGTGTCTATCCAGAAACTCATAAATCCTATCCCTCAGTACCCTTTCCATTACTTTGCCTACCACCGAAGTAAGACTAACTGGCCTGTAATTCCCGAGGTTATCCCTATTTCCATTTTTGAACAGGAGCACAACATTCGCCACTCTCCAGTCCCCTGACACCACGCCCATTGCCAACGGTACTGCAATTTCCTCTCTTGCTTCCCACATAATCCTAGGATATATACCGTCAGGCCCGAGGGACTTGTCTATCCTCAAGTTTTTCAAAATGCCCAACACATCTTCCTTCCTAACAAGTATCTCCTCTAGTTTACCAGTCCGTTTCATACTCTCGTCTTCAACAATACGGTCATTCCCTCTCATTTGTAAATACTGAAGAAAAATACTTATTCAAGACCTTTCCTATCTCTTCCGACTCAATACACGGTCTCCCACTGCTCTCCTTGATCGGACCTACCCTCGTTCTCGTCATTCTCATGTTTCTCACATACTCATAAAAGGCCTTGGGGTTATCCTTGATCCTACCCGCCAAAGATTTTTCATGCCCTCTCTTAGCTCTCCTAATCCCTTTCTTCAGCTCCCTCCTGGCTATCCTGTATCACTCCAACGCTCTGTCTGAATCTTGTTTCCTCAACCTTATGTAAGCCTCCTTCTTCCTCCTTACAAGACATTCAACCTCCCTTGTCAACCAAGGTTCCCTCACACGACCATCTCTTTCCTGCTTGACAGGTACATACATATCAAGGATACATCGTATCTGTTCCTTGAAAAAGTTCCACATTTCAACGACATCCTTCCCTGACAGCCTGTGCTCCCAATTTATGCTCCTCAGATCCTGTCTTGCAGCATCGTATTTACCCTTCCCCCAATTGTTAAACCTGCCCTGTTGCATGCACCTATCTCTCTCCATAACCAAGGTAAAAATCACAGAATTGTAGTCACCATCACCAAAATGCTCACCCACTAACAAGCCCATCACTTGTCTCGGTTCGTTACCGAGTACCAAATCCAATATGGCCTCCCCTCTGGTCGGACAATCTCCGTACTGAGTTAGAAAAGCTCCCTGGACACACTGCACAAACACCGCCCCGTCCAATCTACTTGATCTAAAGAGCTTCCAATCAATATTTGGGAAGTTGAAATCACCCATGACTACTACCCTGTGGCTTCTGCATCTTTCCAAAATCTGTTTCCCAATCTGTTTCTCCACATCTCTGCTGCTATTGGGGGACCTATAGTAAACACCCAACAAGGTGACTGCACCTTTCCGATTTCTGACTTCAGCCCATACTACCTTCAAAGGCAGATCCCCCTCGAACTGCCTTTCTGCAGCCATTATACCATTTCTAATTAGCAACGCCACCCCCCCTAATCTTACTGAAACATCTGTAACCAGGAACCTCCAACAACCATTCCTGTCCCTCTTCTATCCACGTTTCCATGATGGCCACAACATCGTAGTCCCAAGTACCAATCCACGCCTTAAGTTCACCCACCTTATTTCTGATACTCCTTACATTGAAGTATACACACTTGAGCCCATCTCTGTGTCCACAAGTATTCCCTGTCAGTGCTACCTTCTCCACAGCCTCCCTACATTCTTGGACATCCTGAAGAACAGCTAACCTACTTGCTGGACTACAAGTCCGGATCCCATCCCCCTGCCAAATTAGTTTAAATCACCCCCCCGGGAGTGCTAGCAAACCTACCTCCCAGGATATTGGTGCCCTTCTGGTTCAGGTGCAACCAGTCCTGCTTGTACAGGTCCCACCTTCCCTAGAATGTAGTCTAATTGTCCAAATACCCTCCCTCCTACACCATCCTTGCAGCCACGTGTTCAACTGCACTCTCTCCCTATTTCTTGCCTCACTGTCACATGGCACCGGCAACAACCCAGAGATGACGACTCTGTCCATCCTAGCTTTTAGCTTCCAGCCTAACTCCCTGAGCTCCTGAATGACCTCCCCACCCCTCTTCCTACCTATGTCATTGGTGCCAATGTGCACCACAACTTCTGGCTGCACACCCTCCCCCTTAAGGATTCTGAAGATACGGTCCGAGACGTCTCGGACCCTGGCACCCGGGAGGCAACAAACCATCCGAGAGTCTCGCCCATGTCCACAGAACCGCCTGTCTGTCCCTCTAACTATAGAGTCTCCTATAACCAGCACTCTCCACCTCTCCCCCTTTCCCTTCTGGGCCTCAGGGCCAGACCTCGTGCCAGAGGTTCTTTTTTCTTCTTAACCAAACCCTCAATTTCTTTAGTCATCCAGCATTACCTATACCTACCAGCCTTTCCTTTCATCCTAACAGGAATTTACTGTCTCTAGACTCTCATTATCTCATTTCTGAAGGCTTCCTTTTTTCCAGCCATCCCTTTACCTGCAGACATCTGCCCCAATCAGCTTTTGAAAGTTCTTGCCTAATACCATCAAAATTGGCCTTTCTCCAATTTAGAATTTCAACCTTTAGATCTGGACTATCCTTTTCCATCACTATTTTAAAACTAATAGCATTATGGTCGCAAGCCCCAAAGTGCTCCCCCATTTACACCTCAGTCACCTGCCCTGCCTTAATTCCCAAGAGTAGGTCAAGTTTTGCACCCTCTCTGGTCAGTACATCCATATACTGAATCAGAAAATTTTCAAATTCCTCTCCATCTAAACCATTAACACGATTGCAGTCCCAGTCTACGTTGGGAAAGTTAAAGTCCCCCACCTATTACTCTTACTGATAGCTGAGATCTCCTTACAAGTTTGTTTCTCAATTTCCCTCTTTATTGGGGGGGGTCTACAATACAATCCCAATAAGGTGATCATCCCTTTCTTATTTCTCAGTTCCACCCAAATATCTTCCCTGGATGTATTTCTGGGATTATGTTCCCTCAGTATAGCTGTAATGCTATTCTTTATCAAAAACACCACCCCCCTCCTGTCTTGCCCCCCTTTCTGTCCTTCCTATAAGATTTGTATCCTGGAAGATTAAGTTGCCAGTGCTGTCCATCCCTGAGCAATGTTTCTGTAATTGCGATGATATCCCAGTCCCATGTTCCTAACCATTCCCTGAGTTCATCTACCTTCCCTGTTAGGCCTCTTGCATTGAAATAAATGCAGTTTAATTTATCAGTCTTACCTTGTTCTCTGCTTTGTCCCTGCCTGCCCTGACTGTTTGACTCTCCTTTGTTCTCAACTGTACCAGTCTCAGATTGAGCTCTTTGCTCCCCACCTCCTGGGTCCCCCTAAAATCCAGCAAGAAGAGCATATCACTCTGCTAAGAGCCATTTTTGCTTCTTTCAAATCTACAGACCCAAAAAAGAGCACTGTCTTATTCCTCGACAAAACACTGCTCCAGTTAAATTAATATATGTGGCTTATATTTTAAGTGTAATTAAGAGACATAGCTCAATAAAACATATAATCAAGAAAGAACCCACTCTACTCACTACTGCAGACTTATTTTAAGGCTACGCTTAAAACATCTGTCTATTTCTGTGCTGTGACCTCTCCCAACAGGTTCCTTCAAGATCAGTTGTGAATTTCACTGTTTTTTTCATTTTCCCAGATACACTCCAATGTCCAGTGATACATGAATTCAACAGCAAAGGCAGTAACTGCTAACTCTGTCAGTTAGCAATGTAGATTTCTTATTTGGTTCTGGTTTGGATGTTGTTAAGCAATTTAACTGTTCCAAACCAGCTGGAGGTGAATGTTCCAGGGTGTGGACTCTCTTGAATGCTGGTCTATGAGTTCTCTTATTCAATTCAGGCCTAGCAGGACTCTTTGCTATCTTCAGTCAGAATGCCAGCTGCAACTACAATGCCTGTTAGCCCAGATCATAGGGAAACTTTTAACCGCTTGGCATTTTTGCTATGGGCTGACAGAGTGCCTCTGTTCAGGATATGTCCTAAATGACACTAAGCAATTGCCTTTACTCAAGTGGAGGCGGCATGGTGGCTCAGTGGTTAGCACTGCTGCCTTACAGCGCCAAGGACCTGGGTTTAATTCAGCTTGGGCAACTGTCTGGTGTTTGCATGGGTTTCCTCCAGAGGTGCTCTGGTTTCCTCCAACAGTTCACAGATGTAAAGATTGGGTGGATTCGCCATGCTAAATTGCCCATAGTGTCCAGGTTAGGTTGATCAGCCAATGTGGACTTGTTGTGCTGAATGGCCTGTTTCCACTCTATAAAGGATTCTATTAAAATGATGTTCCCCAAGCTCATCCTCCCTGGCAAGGATGCTGACTTCTGTCAGAGTACCCAGTAACTCAAACTCCACCTTCTGCATTTTTTAATGACAAAACCAGTTATGGTGCTTGTTTGAAGTCCAGTTGGCTTCAGCTAATAGGGGTTTTTGCATGGTTATATAATTAATCCCACATACCAAATATTTTCTCAGCATTTCACTTGGGGTTAAACCAAAATCACATGCCTCTGCCAGTCATCTTAACCTCATCAGATATCCTGATGCAGTTTCATTTGGTTCTCGAACTGCCGAGCAAAACTGATAGCATCTCAGAATTAGAGGCGGTTTAAGGTTGTAATATTCCCTCGCTAAGAGTTGACAGACTTAGAGTTACAGAGTGCCAACCAGATATCCTAAACTAATCTGCTGCTGTTCTCATCATTTATGCTGTTGCTCTCACTCTGTTGCCCAGTATTGTGCTCAAACTACTGAAGTTAACATTTCACATTTCTCTACAATAAATTTAGTCTGCCACGCTTCAGCTTATTTCTGTTTATGCCCTGATTTTATTCCTATTTGCATTGTTTCCAACATTTACAAGTTTTACAACTCTCAAATTTTGAAATTGTCTCCTGTGCCTATCCAGGTCATTGGTATATCCAAAAGTAAACTCCTCAGTTCACTTCCAAGCAAAAGGGACTTTACCAAAAAAGGAAATTAAACACATAGAAAAAACATACATTTAAATCATACAACCGTTGGCTAACAATTGGCCTTGGGATGGTGCTCCAATAGCCTTTTTCATTCTCCATTTATTCTACGACAAAGCCAAGTCATTAGCCTAATAACCAGAGTTCACTGTTGAGACAGCCTTTACTCTTCGTGTGTTTGGCACAACTGAACATCAAATAGATTATAAATCCAGGCAGACTTTGGACCGAGTGATGAGAATTAATTAATTATAACACATTGGTGTAATTCTGCAACATCTCTCAGTTAGCGTCATAGAGACGTACAGCATGGAAACAGACTCTTCAGTCCAAATCGTACATACCGACCTGATATCCTACATTAATCTAGTCCTGTCATCATTTGGCCCATATCCCTCTAAACCTTTCCCATTCATACACCCATCAGATGCCTTTTAAATGCTTTAACTAAACCAGCTCTTTTGACAGCTCATTCCAGGTTCTGCACCACCCTTTGCATGAAAATGTTGACCCTTAGGTCCCCTTTACATCTTTCCCCTCTCACCTTAAACCTGTGCTCTCTAGCTTGGACTCCCCTACCCTAGAGAAAAAGATCTTGACGATTCACCCTATCCATGCCCTTCCTGACTTATAGTGACAAATGTTTCTATTAGATTGGACTAGTTTCCTTTCATATAATAACTCACAGATAACTAACAATATCTAGTGAGAAAGTGGAATATAGGGACACCATATCGGGATAACCAAGAGCTAAGAACTTCTAATGCCAATTGACAAACCCACTTCAATTCTGATCAGTAACCACATTTTTCACTTGCTATACAGAACGTTACAGCGCAGTACACACCCTTCGGCTCTTGATGTTGCGCCAACCTGTGAAACCAATCTGAAGCCCATCTAACCTACACTATTCCATTATCATCCATATGTTCATCTAACGACCATTTAAATGCCCTCAAAGTTGGCAAGTCTACTACTGTTGCAGGCAGAGTGTTCCACACCCCTACTACTTGGAGTAAAGAACCTATCTCTGACATCTGTCCTATATCTATCAATTCTCTCAATTAAAACCAGATCCCCTTGTGCTAGCCATCACCAACCAAGGAAAAAGGCTCTCACTGTCCACCCTATCTAACCCTCTTGATCATTTTGTATGTCTCCATTAAGTCACCTCTTAACCTTTTACTCTCTAACGAAAAACAGCCTCAAGTCCCTCAGCCTTCCCTCCACACCAGACAACATCCAGGTAAATCTCCTCTGGACCCTTGCCAAAGCGTCCACATCCTTCCCATAATGTGGTGACCAGAACTGTAAGTAATACCCCAAGTGCCGCCACGAAAGAGTTTTGTACAGCTGCAACATGACCTCACGGCTTTGAAACTCAATCCCTTTACCAATAAAATCGAACACACCGAAGCATCATACTGCAGCACAGACAAACTTCAGAAACAGAGGAGAACCACCTATACAACGTATTCATGAAGAACGGATACTCAAAAAATACAGACCGCAGATTCCTCAAGAACAAACCACGACATGCAGACCAAACACAGCCAGAAACCCTAACCACCTTACCATACATCAAAGTAGTTTCAGAAATGACAGCCAGACTACTAAGATCCCTCGGAATCCTCGTAGCACACAAACCCACCAACGCTCTCAACAAAAACTAATAAACTTAAAAGACCCAGTACATCCCATGGACAAAACCAACATCATCTACAAAATTCCATGCAAGGACTGCCACAAACACTACGTAGGACAAACAGGAAGAAAGTTAGCCACCAGGATACATGAACACCAGCTAGCCACAAAAAGACACGACCCTCTCTCCCTCGGAGCCCTACACACGGAGGAAAAAAACCACGATTTCGACTGGGACAACACATCTATCCTGGGACAGGCTAAGCAAAGACATGCCAGAGAATTCCTAGAGGCCTGGCACTCCAACCACAACGCCATAAACAAACACATAGATCTGTTGTGGTTCTGTTCGCCGAGCTGGAAGTTTTTGTTGCAAACGTTTCGTCCCCTGGCTAGGCGACATCATCAGTGCTTGGGAACCTCCTGCGAAGCGCTTCTTTGATGTTTCCTCCGGTGTTTATAGTGGTCTGTCCCTGCCGCTTCCGGTTGTCAGTTTCAGCTGTCCGCTGTAGTGGTTGGTATATTGGGTCCAGGTCGATGTGTTTGTTGATGGAGTTTGTGGATGAATGCCATGCCTCTAGGAATTCCCTGGCTGTTCTCTGTCTGGCTTGACCTATGATAGTAGTGTTGTCCCAGTCGAATTCATGTTGCTTGTTGTCTGCGTGTGTGGCTACTAAGGATAGCTGGTCGTGTCGTTTCGTGGCTAGTTGATGTTCATGTATGCGGATTGTTAGCTGTCTTCCTGTTTGTCCTATATAGTGTTTAGTGCAGTCCTTGCATGGTATTTTGTACACTACATTCGTCTTGCTCATGCTGGGTCTCGGGTCCTTCGTTCTGGTGAGTTGTTGTCTGAGCATGGCTGTTGGTTTGTGTGCCGTTATGAGTCCTAGGGGTCGCATAGATCAAGATACTATCTATCAACCCCTCAGAAAACGAACAGGAAATGACATCACCACAAACCCCAGGAACCCCATCCAGGACAAACATAAAATAGAAAGCAGGAGACAACAGCTTCGCTTCACTTGGAGGTCGCCACTGATGATGTTACCTCGCCAAATAATGAAAGGTCTGGATATCAAACCTACAGCTCAGCGAGCAAACCTACACCCCACTACCAAGAATCTTACCTTTGGCCCAGTACTCCATATCCATCTGACTCCTTCCAAAATGAATCACCTCACACTTTTCTGCATTAAATTCCATTTGCTCCCTCTCAGCTCAGCTCTGCAGCTTATCTATGTTGCTCTTCAACCTGCAACACCCTTCCATGCTGCCCATAACTCCACCAACTTTTGTGTCATCTGCAAATTTACTAACCCATCTTTCTACGCCCCCATCCAGTATTCATCAGTTTCAAAATTCCATGATAAAAAGAGAGGGGGTGAATATGTGTGTGGGTTCTCCCACTGTCACCTCGGTAATGGTGTTCCAAAAACTCTAGAAAACAGCACAAAATTGTTCACACTGTTTCTGGTGTTTCTGTGCTCTTCTGCCAAAGTTACAGCTGGCGAGTAGGCGGGCTCTCATGGAACTTCACCTGTGTTATTAATGATTGGAAACTTAACAGAATTCTGATCAGTTTCTATTGTGGTCACCTTTCGTAGGCAAACACTAGCAAGAGTTTTGTGCAACAAACAGCAAATAAACAGCTTCTGCAACTTAGTCTGCCAATATTAAAACTTGACCCTCCATCTCCTTTTGGATTGTGTCTGTATTTGAACTCTTCAGCAACTAATATTGCAGTATACTTTTTGCTTGCATCTGTAAATTTGGCTGAGACTAAAGAACTGAAGGAAGAAATTAAAATATGTTATACTTCTCAGATTTTAAGTTAAAAAGAAACATTTCATTCAAATTAGTCATAATTTGCTGTTCAATATGTTCATTCTAACAGAATGCTGTAAAATTGGGCTTGGAAAATAAATTTAATATAACCTACAAAATTCACGGAAATTAATAAGCCTGTTGCATTTCATTGTAGGACATGCCAATTGTTATAACATGAAGATAGACCGCCAAATCGAATTAGCTTCCCTATTCCTGCATTCCAACACTGTAAAATTAAAACAAAAGACCTTCAAAATTGACCCCAATGATGCCTTACCAGATCTTCTGAGTCACCAGTCCAAGAATGTAATTAACCAATACCAGACACCAGGCTTAAACAAAAGAATTACCAAGCTATTATTAAAATAGTAGCTTTAGTTGAACAAGATAAACAAGGTTATCTAATTCAGGTCTATGATTTTAAACCCAATATTGTTTGACTTCAGCCCCTACTCTCACTATGACAGCCAGACAAACAGAATTAAGGGATAAATTTAAAGAAAAATGAGAGAGTTTACTTAAGCAGCTTTCATGATGTGAAGAATGATCAGCACACAGAGTTGTATCTTCCTTGGTTTCTGGTGATACTGGTCAACGAAGATAGCTTCCAGTAGGCTCCAAAGAAAATGCACTTAATTGTGAGATTCTATTTACCAAATTTTCAATAAAGGGAGAACAATCAGTGATTGAACTTCCATTCCATAACTCTGGCAGCCACTATCCTTCTAACAAAACTCCCCATGCAGGAATTGGACAGACACCCTGAGAGAGAATTCTCAGCCAAAAAAAAGCACAAGGCTGAAAGCCATTCAGAAAACAACCACAGTTCTCTTGAAAGATTGCAGGCAATCTGCAAGGGTCATAAGTACAGAAATAGTGAGGAAGAAGAAATGTTCTCTCTCTGCCCCAAAAGCCTACTCTACTAACTGAATCCATTGGTACAAGAAACCTCCAACTACATAATTTACATTACGATAGAAGCCATAACACCAGAGAATGGACTTTAAGCTTTAAACCCCTTCACCACTAGCAAGGCACATTTTCAAGTATGTAATAGGCCTGCAAATGATAATACACTGCTCCTATCATTTTTACAAAATTTGTGCCTACAATCTGTGTCTACTTTTTGTTTTTTAAAAAAAAAAACATTTTACAGAATTATTACTACAATTTTGAATAATTTCAATCATCAATTGCCTTCTATAATGCCTAAGTGAAACTGCCTCCTCCATATTTCCAGTCAGTGAATTCCACTCTCAAAACCCATGATGTGAAGAAGATTTCCTTACCTCACATTTGCTTCTTTTGCAAAGTTATCTTATATCTGAGGCACTTTGTTTTTCATCTTTTTAGAAGAGCAACAGTTTCTCCCTATCTACTCTGCCCAGTGACATTCTACACTGAAAAATTCTAAAAAATCTCCCTCTAGCCTGGCCTCTAAGGAAAACAGTCCTAACTTCTCCAATCTATCCTCATAGATATCTACTCTGCAAGCCATACAATCCATTGACTCTGTTCTGCAATTCAATGAGATCACGGCTGATCTGATCATTCACAACTCTACTGCTCTGCCTTTTCCTCACAACCCTCAAGAGTTATGGCCAGATATTTGATTGATAATTCTAAGATTTAAGTATTAGAACTCTCATCTTCCCTGTCCAGATCTACTTCGGGGCTCAGGAGGAAAATGAGCTGTGTCCCTGCCAAAAACTTAGTTTTCATAGAAGCCAGCTAGAGATCATGCTAGAGTTGGTGATTCAGCAAGATTTGGGGTATGTTGGTTAGGAAGGGCATATTTTAAAGAGTTGAACTGATTTATTAGAAAAATTTAAAAAATTGTTTAAACTTGGATGTGAGAACTCTATAAGCCTGAAAAAAGAACACAGGCAGAGATAGATATGAACTACTTAGTACAAGGCTCATGAAAACCTGAATGTCAGTACATCAGGATGATATAATGGAGCTACATTTGATGGGGACTTTTTGCCACGGGGTATGAAGTTGTTTTCATACTTTGCGAACAAAATTCTTCAGATAACAAAGTAGGGAAAGTTCATAATGACAAAGGTATAGAATAAACATGAACTTAGTAAATGAACAACAAGAAGCCAAGTCGAAGCAAAGATAAAGTAATGATATTATAGGAAGCAACAAAAAGGTCTACATAAACTGTAATTAAAAAAAATCCTAAAATTCCAAATCACTACAAGAAATAAAACATTAAAAATCCTGTTGGGTTACTGTTAAATAATTATGAGCAGAATTTTACAAGAAAAAAATGTTATTTTCTGTGGAAACAAAATCCTTAACAAATGTGACTCCATTCCTGACAAGGCCTTCCAAAACCTCACATTTCTCTTTACATTACAGATATATATATATATAGCCCATTCCTGTTGCCCTTGGAAAGGTGATAGTAATATACCTTCCTGAATTGCTGTAGTCCATTTTGTGTAGGTCACTAAATATGCTATTTGGAAGGGAGTTTCACAATTGTGACCCAGCAACAGGAAAATAGAATGCTGAGTGGCTTTGATGAGTACTTGAATGCGGTGCCATCTAGGTGGCAGTTGTTGTAGGTTTTGAAGGTGTTATCTCTAAGAGCCTTGGTGAATACATTAGCGCATTTTGTAGATGATACACACTAACTATGCAGTGTTGGAGGGACTGAATGTTTATGGATATACTGCCAATCTAGTGGGCTGCTTTGCTCTGAATGGCGTCAAGCATTGAGTGTTGTTGGAGCTGCACTTGTGGGTGGGTTGGGGTTAAATGTCATTGCATTCCTGAATTGTGCCTTGCAGATAGTGACAAAAAAAATTGCAGATGCTGGATTCCAAGGTAGACAAGCAGCAGGCTGGAAGAACACAGCAAGCCAGACGGCATCAGAAGGTGGAGAAATCAACATTTCTGTTATAAACCTTCTTTAGGACTGGACCTGCATTCCTGAAGAAGGGTTATACCTGAAATGTTGACTTGCCCACCTCCTGTCGCTGCCTGGCTTGCTGTGGTTCTTCCAGCCTGCTGCTTGTCTACCTTGCAGATACTGACAGGATTTGGGAGTCAGGAGGCATGTTATTGCAAGATTGCCTATGAATGCTTAGATCTAGAGTACTTATATATCTAGTCCAGTCCAGTTTCTAGTCAAATTGTAACCCCCATGATGTTGACAGTGGAGGATTCAGTGAGAGCAATGCCATCAATGGACAAAGGTTAGGTTTCCTCTTGGAGACAATCATTGTTTGGAACTTGTGTACCATAAAAATGGTCCTTTCAGCTCAAGCCTGGGTATAGTCCAGATCATCCTGCATTTGGAAATGGACCGCTTTAGTATCTGAGGAGTCACAAATGGTGCTGAACATTGTATAGCCATCAGCGAACATCTGAAAAGAAGGTGACTGATGAGGGAACTGAAGATGTTTGGGCCTAAGATAGTACCCTGGAGGAATTCCTGTAGAGATATCCACAAGCTGAAATAATTGGCCTCCAAAATCCATGACCATGTTCCTTTAGGCTATGAATGACTTCAACCACATGGACTTGTCTTGGAACAGCTTGGTTACGGACATGGAAAGTTCCAGATACCATTGCTTCAAAGTAATGATAAATGGAAATTTCTGAGACTCCAGGTCCCTGTCTGAGAAACAGTGTGTCATATTGAGCATGTAGGTCATATCATTACTATGGTATTCTTGTTTGCCCTTGTTAAAGAGCAGGTCCTTGCTTGCAGCATTTGAAGTGGTATATAGCTGAATTTAAATATGATGCCTGTGGCATAAGCATTGAAAGGTTCCAAAAGTAATAAGCATTTCCACTTCTGCTACCGCATCGTTGACTGAGGAGGGCACCATGGAGTTTCAATCGAAAGTTGAGGTGTTAAGCAGAAGGATGCACAAGAGAAGTCACCATGGGGTATGTGGGAAACTTCCATAAAACCTCTCAAAAATAAGTAAAAAAAAAATGTGAAAACTAGGCCCCATAATATCAAAGGTTGATATGCAGCATTCCCTGTACATATTCTTGGCTAAACTCAATTGACATGGATCACTAATGGGAGAAAGTGAGGTCTGCAGATGCTGGAGATCAAAGTTGAAACTTTATTGCTGGAACAGCACAGCAGGTCAGGCAGCATCCAGGGAACAGGAGATTCGACGTTTCGGGCACAGGCCCTTCTTCAGGAATGAGCAGAGAGTGTTCAGCAGGAGAAGATAAAAGGTAGGGAGGAGGGACTTGGAGGAGGGGAGTTGGAAATGTGATAGGTGGAAAGAGGTCAAGGTGAGGGTGATAGGTCGGAGTAGGGTGGAGGCGGAGAGGTCAAGAAGAAGACTGCAGGTCAGGAAGGCGGTGCCGGGCTGGAAGGATCCGGCTGAGACAAGGTGGGGGGAGGGGGGATGAAGAAACTGGTGAAGTCCAAGTTCATCCCCTGCGGTTGGAGGGTTCCCAGTCGGAAGATAAGACGCTCCTCCTCCGACCGTCGGGTTGTTGTGGTTTGGCGGTGGATGAGTCCAATGACCTGCATATCCTCGGTGGAGTGGGGGGGGGGGGGGGGGGGAGTTGAAATGCTGTGCCACAGGTTGGTTGGGTTGGTTCGTCCGGGTGGCCCAGAGGTGCTCCCTGAATCGCTCCGCAAGTAGGCGGCCTGTCTCCCCAATATAGAGGAGGCCACACCGGCTGCAGCGGATGCAGTAGATGATGTGGGTGGAGGTGCAGGTGAATCTGTGGCGGATATGGAAGTTTCCCTTGGGGCCTTGGAGAGAAGTGAGGGGGGAGGTGTGGGCGCAAGTGTTGCACCTCCTGCGGTTGCAAGGGAAGGTGCCGGGAGTGGTGGTTGGGTCGGTGGGGGGTGTGGATCTGACAAGGGAGTCGCGGAGGGAGTGGTCTCTACGGAAAGCTGATAAGGGAGGGGAGGGAAATATATCCTTGGTGCTGGGGTCTGTTTGGAGGTGGCGGAAGTGACGGCGGATGATGCGCTGTACATGGAGATTGGTGGGGTGGTAGGTGAGGACCAGTGGGGTTCTGTCCTGGTGGCGGTTGGAGGGGCGGGGCTCAAGGGCGGAGG
This sequence comes from Chiloscyllium plagiosum, assembly GCF_037043375.1. Taxonomy (NCBI): domain Eukaryota; kingdom Metazoa; phylum Chordata; class Chondrichthyes; order Orectolobiformes; family Hemiscylliidae; genus Chiloscyllium; species Chiloscyllium plagiosum. The sequence continues at coordinate 133,731,061 of NW_028270141.1, forward strand.
AGCGGGAAGTGGAGGAGATGCGGTGGAGGGCACCGTCGACCACGTCGGGGGGGAAATTGCGGTCCTTGAAGAAGGAGGCCATCTGTGTTGTAACCCTAACCCTAACCCCTAACCCTAACCCTAACCCTAACCCTAACCCTAACCCTAACCCATTCTCCCAATTCCTTCGTCTCCGCCGCATCTGCTCCCAGGAGGACCAGTTCAAAATACGTACAACACAGATGGCCTCCTTCTTCAAGGACCGCAATTTCCCCCCCGACGTGGTCGACGGTGCCCTCCACCGCATCTCCTCCACTTCCCGCTCCTCCGCCCTTGAGCCCCGCCCCTCCAACCGCCACCAGGACAGAACCCCACTGGTCCTCACCTACCACCCCACCAATCTCCATGTACAGCGCATCATCCGCCGTCACTTCCGCCACCTCCAAACAGACCCCAGCACCAAGGATATATTTCCCTCCCCTCCCTTATCAGCTTTCCGTAGAGACCACTCCCTCCGCGACTCCCTTGTCAGATCCACACCCCCCACCGACCCAACCACCACTCCCGGCACCTTCCCTTGCAACCGCAGGAGGTGCAACACTTGCGCCCACACCTCCCCCCTCACTTCTCTCCAAGGCCCCAAGGGAAACTTCCATATCCGCCACAGATTCACCTGCACCTCCACCCACATCATCTACTGCATCCGCTGCAGCCGGTGTGGCCTCCTCTATATTGGGGAGACAGGCCGCCTACTTGCGGAGCGATTCAGGGAGCACCTCTGGGCCACCCGGACGAACCAACCCAACCAACCTGTGGCACAGCATTTCAACTCCCCCCCCCACTCCACCGAGGATATGCAGGTCATTGGACTCATCCACCGCCAAACCACAACAACCCGACGGTCGGAGGAGGAGCGTCTTATCTTCCGACTGGGAACCCTCCAACCGCAGGGGATGAACTTGGACTTCACCAGTTTCTTCATCCCCCCTCCCCCCACCTTGTCTCAGCCGGATCCTTCCAGCCCGGCACCGCCTTCCTGACCTGCAGTCTTCTTCTTGACCTCTCTGCCTCCACCCTACTCCGACCTATCACCCTCACCTTGACCTCTTTCCACCTATCACATTTCCAACTCCCCTCCTCCAAGTCCCTCCTCCCTACCTTTTATCTTCTCCTGCTGAACACTCTCTGCTCATTCCTGAAGAAGGGCCTGTGCCCGAAACGTCGAATCTCCTGTTCCCTGGATGCTGCCTGACCTGCTGTGCTGTTCCAGCAATAAAGTTTCAACATGGATCACTAATGACCATTCAAATTGATGTAGAACAGAATTACAGTGGTGCAGTCTGAATACTACTCCAGACCTTTGAGTTTTATTTTACCTCACCTCACTACCCAAAACATTTTCCAAACCAGCTTAAAAGAAATGTGTGTTTGCATTTTGCCAAGTATACTTTACGTGCACATTACTCAAACTGTTTTGCTATGTACTTTAGTATTACCGTCCCTAGCATTAGGAAATTTTATTTCAGATATTGCAATATACTTAATTTTCCTCCTTCCTTCATCCAAACTAGCTCTGTTAAGGAACAGTGGGGAAACACATTCATGCCTCAACATGTAACCAAACACCAGGTTTCCCAAATCACAGCCACACCAGTTAAGAGATACTGATCAGAAACTAAGCGTCATCCTACAGTATTCAAAAGAGGAATCAAAGAGGAGCTTACTGCTCTTGCCAAGTTCCTAATATCAGGTTTCCAGGTGTCATGCCTCAGGAGGTAACTTCAAACTCTGGCCTGCTGAAGAGAAATAAGAAAAAGGAGCTACAGAAATGGGAAGGGTTGAAAATAATCTAAAAACAAAAGCCACAAACTAAGAAAGCACAGGAGTTGTCATTTCCATAATTTGTTTTACGCACGTGCAATTTTCAAACACATGCTGTCAGCAAATGCCCGCAGAGGGGAAAGTTTGTGAAGCAGTGTCTGCTGTACATCCAGATGTGTCGTTGAGCAGGAAATGACTATGGGGGTAAAACCAAATTTCAGCTGCATAATGCTGTAATCATTACTTTGCACTTAATTATCTAATAGTAGTTGACCTTTCTTATGACAGGCAGTGACAGACAAGGATACTTCATGAAAAATATAATAAATCACGATGGCAGTACCTGTTAAATTGAAAGGGGAAGCGAATGAGTGACAATGGATCTCACTGAGGATTTATCCATTTCAGTGTAAATTCTTAATTTATAAATAAAGTCCAGTGTTAAATAGTGTTCTGCCTATTTAACCTTGGAAACAGGGTCACAATATGGAGAAGTCTCATGTCAGCTGCAAAATATAAACCATATTGACTAGTTATTTAATAAAATTCTACTGGAGAAACTAATAAAAATTAAAGAAAAACTAAAGTAAAATCAAATGCTATAAATGCTGGAAAGCAGAAATAAAAGTAGTGAACTCAGGAAACAATTTTATTTCCCTGTGCAAAGATGTCACTGAGAAATGTTGAGTCAAATACGACTGCTATTTAATAATACTTTTGTCAGTTTTGGAAAAATCACATTTGACTAAAAATGTTAACTGTTTCTCTCTTCACAGATGCTGCCAGACCCCTAAATAGTCCCAGCACTTTGAAATGTTAACCCAGTTAGTTGTAAACCTAGCATTGTCCACCAACCTCTCCACCATACCACTTTTTTGAAACAATGTTAAGTTTGCTGCTGTTGCCACACAATCGTTGCCTGCTGGTGAGGTGAGCTCAGACAGGCAAAAAAAAAAACTCAAATAAGAGAAAGATTCATGTCAATAACTGCTATAAATTTTGAACAATTAAGATTTTGTTTTGTGAAGGTAGAATGCTAGTGCTTCTTTGTATTCATAAAACATACATTCCAGTTGGAATAAGTTAGATTTCAGACTGTTTCAATTGAAGCAACAACAGCTTGCAATCTGGTGTTTGCCAAAATGCATTGTGATGCCACATTGAAAAGATAGATAATGCAATCAGTGAACTTTAGGCATTGTGGCCAATAAATTATAAGTCTAGTACTGTGATGTAATTAGCACTGTGTCCTTTGTATAGAACAGTACATTATCGTGTCATTATCATGATAATGCAATTGGAACGGATTTTGCCAATGTAGCAAATTAGTGCATTGTGAAGTTTATCTGGAGCTATTTTCTCAACTGCATTGTCTCACCAGCACATGATTATATCTCCTAATAATGTACTGCCAGTACAACACTATACAATATATAATAAAGAACTACTCTTAAACCATTGATGTCAGCAACGTAATCAGCTGAAGAATGAGTGGGATGAATACATGAACTTTTAATAGAAACCAAACAAGAAGATTGGACGCAGAAATGCATCATCAGGGCAATTGGTTAATGTCTCAAGGTTATTTTTAAATGCCAGAAAAATGCTATACGCTTAGTGACCATTTTGAAAATCAAGAGAGAAATAACAAGTCATAGAGTCATAGAGATGTACAGCATGGAAACAGACCCTTCGGTCCAACATGTCCATACTGACTAGATATCCCAACCCAAACTTGTCCCACCTGCCAGCACCCGGCCCATATCCCTCCAAACCCTTCCTATTCATATACCCATCCAAATGCCTCTTAAATGTTGCAATTGTACCAGCCTCCACCACTACCTCTGGCAGCTCATTCCATTCATGTACCACCCTCTGCGGGAAAAAGTTGCCCCTTAGGTCTCTCTTATTTCTTTCCCCTCTCACCCTAAACCTATGCCCTCTAGTTCTAGACTCTCCGACCCCAGGGAAAAGACTTTGTCTATTTACACTATCCGTGCCCCTCATAATTTTGTAAACCTCTATAAGGTCACCCCTCAGCCTCCGATGCTCCAGGGAAAACAGCCCCAACCTATTCAGCCTCTCCCTGTAGCTCAGATCCTCCAACCCTGGCAACATCCTTGTAAATCTTTTCTGAACCCTTTCAAGTTTCACAACATCTTTCCGATAGGAAAGAGACCAGAATTGCACACAATATTCCAAAGTATTTGAATAAAAATAGCTTTATACTATTTTATTATTCCTTTATGATATTATAAAAGTGGATTAGGCTGATTAAAAACCCTACAAACTTAAGATTCCTAAAATTTGATAAAATCTCTCCTGCAAAAATGTATCATTTGCTATGCTAACTTGACAGAAGTTGTTAAGTCGACTAGAGATTATTGTCAATGGGAAGGGATAGCAATGACTCAAAGAGGAAAAAAAAAGTGTTCCTAATTAAATGTGCTCCTATTCGTTAGCTAATGCCTCTAATTATTAATGATGAGTATTTTTATTGGATTAAGCACTTATTGATAAAACAGACAAAAACGCTAGAAATACATATAGTTCTATCTTTACTAAAACAGGCATTGTCTGCAAAACAAAAAAGATATGAGAACACAAAAGTGATAAATCTTTTGTATTTCATATATGCCTCAGTGGGAAGAGCCATTGCTTAATAATGGAATCGTTGGTAACTGAAAATATGAAACAAATAAATCAGCAAACCATCAATAATTAAATGTCTGTAATGTGCCAAATATGCTGTCTAAAATTTGTTTCTTCACACGTTTTGTTTTTACAGGGGTTTGTCCAGGCACTTTTAAACACTGGTTTAAGCTCACTGTGGAAAATTGCCCAGGTCCATCAAATGTAGGACAATCTAATCTGGCCAACTATTGCCTCAGCTGGATGGTACCACAGACATTCTACAAATGTTGAAAAGAATGAAGCAAAATGGAACATAATGCATTTTGTGACCAAAAGTACAATATAAGTATAATAAACTAATTATGATTCAAACATACAATGATTAAAAAGAAAAGAATTCAAAGTTATATTGTTTTCATTTATACACTAGATATTTTCTTGGATTCACCATCACCCTCCTAACATGCCCTCTATGTCCCATGGCCTGCACTATTTCTGTACATTCTGCTCATGAATAATGAGTCATAAAGAGATCTGGGGGAAAAAAAACTCAAGAACTGTACAAGTTGTGCTAAAGTTAGCTCAATCGTTTGTACATCAATCAGCTGATTTAAAAAAAAATAAGTTTAATGTGATTCTCAACTTATGACAAATTGTAGATTAAATCATTCAGCTTCAAGGCCAACAAGGTCACCCAGAATGTTAAAGACATAGAACGTCTTGCTTTCCCTGCTTTCCAGAAGATTTTATTAGAAATTAAAAGTCTCTGGCTCAGTCACCTTTTCACAACATTAGTGCTGCTCAGGTGCAACAGTGGTAAAAATGCATGTTAATTATCTTGACATCTTCCAAAAGAAAGACATCTCAAAAGATGATGAAATGCTGAATAGGATGGAAAATAGAAAGAAATGGGAGATAACTGTACAATCAAAGAGAAGTTAAGGCAGATAGAAATAAATAAATAAATAAATAATGTAAACAACAAGTTGCAAAGGATAGGAGTATACTAAACAGCTAAACAGTAGAGGGAGTGAGATTGGAGTGAACAAAGTGCAGTCCCACATTGGAGTTGATTGTGCACATGGGAACAAAAGGCAAAAAAACCATTAAGAGAAGAGTAGGCATGTCTAAGGAAATGATTGGAAAATGAGGATGGTACCTCAGATATCAAATAAGGCACACAGACCTTGGAGTGGAGGACATGCCCAGGCAGGGAATATGGATGCCGTAATTCAAATTGTCACAGTGATAAGTGGAAAGGCAGGCAGTGTTGTGGAAGCGGTATGGCTGCAGAAGGACCTGGACAAGCTAGGGAGTGGGCAAAGAAGTAGAAATGGAATACAGTGTCGGAAAGTGTGAGGTTATGCACTTTGGTAGTAAGAATAGAGGTGTACACTATTTTCTAAACAGGAAAAGGCTTCAGAAATCTGAAGCAACAAAGGGATTTGACAGTCCTAGTTCAGAATTCTCTTAAGGTTACCATGCTGATTCAGTTGGCAGTTAGGAAGGCAAATGCAATGTCAACATTCATTTCAAGAAGGCTAGAATACAAGATCAGTAAAGTACTGCCGAGGCTGTATAAGGCTCTGGTCAGATCACAATTGAAATAGTATGAGCAGTTTTGGGTCTGGTATCTCAGGAAGGATGTGCTGGCATTAGAAGGGGTCCAGAGAAGGTTTAAAAGAACGATTCGGGGGTTGAAAGGCATGTCACATGAGCAGTAGTTCAGGGCTCCACATCTGAATTTGATGGAGTTTAGAAGAACATGGGGGTTGGGCAAGGGCAGAGGAATCTGATTGAAACCTACATAATATGGAGAGGCCTGGATAGAGTGGACATGGAGAAGTTTTTCCCTTCTGTAGAAAAGGGTAGGACTTGAGGCCTCAGAATGAAGGGATGACCCTTTAGAACTAAGAAGAGAATGAATTTCTTCAACCAGAGGGTGATGAATCTGTGGAACTCATTTCTGTAGAAAGCTGAGGAGGCCAAATCATTAACTGTATTTAAAGATAGATATAGATTCTTGATGGATCAAGGGTTATGGTGAGAAGAGAAGAGAATGGAGTTGAGAAACACATCAGTCATGATATTCAATGACATGGGACAAGTGCAGGAAATTGGGATTAGCCTTTAGCAGTAGTTATTGTCAGTACAGACTCTCTGGACCAAAGGGCATTTACTGCACTTTATGAATGAATGGCAGAGCAGACTCGATGGACAAAATGGCTTTGTGGTCATATAGTGTGCTGAAGCCGGTCTGAGCAAAATAAGATAGATGCTAGAAATCCAAAACAAGAGTAAACTCAAATCCTACTAGCTTCAGAGGTATGTCATGACATCTAAAATATTTTTTTCTAATCCACATGTTTAAAAACACTTTTGTTCATAATGTGCTTCTGGCAGCATCTGCAAAAAGAGAAATATATGTTTATGGTCAATAATCTTTCAGAGAAGTTGATCCTGGAGCTGATGAAATCACAGATTTGGGCAGTGGTGACAGAAAGAGGCAGAGATAGGAAATGATATGGAACAAAGCAAATATGGAGAGAAAGCAAAGCTTGTAGTCAAGAAGTGTCAAAGTTCTACAACAGAGTCGCATTCAGCAGCTAACAATGTAAATAGAATTAAGGCTAGAATGTATGCTGGAAGGAGCCAAAGAGAATGGATTTGGCTTACTGACAGGAAGTTAGAAGAAATTATAGTTCATCTCCATCTTAGTGTTGGCAGGCTGGATTGATTGAGGAGGCAAAGATGTTGGGTTGTATACAGCCAACAAGACGTAGGCTGATGCCATACTCCAGATGATAAATAGTTTATAAATATCAAAGAGGAGCAGATAATTCTCTGGATGCATCCTGAGAATATCCCAGGAGATCAGGAGCCAAATGGTCCAATTTGGCTTCTATTTTATTTGTTCACGTGACAGTGAATAACAGCAATACCATGGTGGACTTGAGAGAATAGATCAATCAATGGCATTAAAAGTAGAAAGGTGGTTAAGGAGTCTCTGAACAACGTGGACATCCAAAATCTCACAATTTGAGAGATAAATAAATAAAAGCACGAAATACATCATAGTCGAAAAGCGTAGTGCTGCCGGTTAGGCAGCATCTGAGGAGCAGGAGAATCAACATTTCGAGCATGAGCACTTCATCAGGAACGAGGGGTGGCCCAAGGGGGCTGAGAGATATAGGGGAGATATGGAGGGGTGGGGGAAGAGGAGGAAGGAGAACTGGAAATGCGATACGTAGATGAAGGTGAAGGTGTGGGAAGTGGAGGAGATGTACTGGAGGGCATCGTCAAACATGTGGGAGGGGAAATTGCAGTCCTTGAAAGCGGCTATCTGGGATGTTCTGTGGTGCAATTGATCCTCCTGGGAGCAGATGCAGCAGAGGCAGAGGATTTGGGAGCAAGGGATAGCATTTCTTCAGGAGGCAGGGTGGGAGCTTGTGGGTTTGAAGTAGATGTCCATGTTGAGTCAGTCGCCAGAAATTGAGGTCCAGGAAGGGGAGGGAGGTGTCTGAGATGGTCCAAGTGAACTTGAGGTCAGGGTGGAAGGTAAAGGTGAAGTTGATGAACTGTTCAACCTCCTCGTGGGAGCACAATGTGGCGCCGATACAGTCAACAATGTAGCAGAGGAAATGGTGGAGAATGGTGCCGGTGTAGCTGCAGAAGATGGACTGTTCCACGTACCCGAAGACACAGGCATAGCTGGGGCCCATGCAGGTGCCCTTGGCTACCACTTTGGTTTGGAAGATGTGGGACGATTCGAAGGAGAAGTTGTTGAGGGTGAGAACCAGTTCAGCTAATCTAATGACCGTGTCAGTGGAAGGGTACTGGTTAGGTCGGCGGGAGAGGAAGATACAGATGGCTTGGAGCCTTCGTCATGGCGGATGGATGTGTACAGGGACTGGATATCCATAGTGAAGACGAGGTATTGGAGGCTGGGAAGTGAAAGTCATGGAGGATGTGGGTGGTGTCCCGAAGGTAGGTGGGGAGATCCTGGACCAAGGGGGACAGGATAGTGACAAGGTATGCAGAGATAAGTTCAACCAGCAACACTCCTCACTATTTCCTTCGCTACATTGACGACTGTATCAGCGTCACCTCATGCACCCACGAGGAGTTAATCATCTTCACTAACGCCTTCCACCCTGAACTCAAGATCACCTGCGCCCTCTCAGACACTTCCCTCCCCTTCCAAAACCTCTCCATCTCCAGTGACATAGAACATCCCAGATGGCCTCCTTCTTCAAAGAATGCAATTTCTTCTCCCACGTGGTCGACGGTGTCCTCCAGCATGTCTCCTCCACTTCCCACACCTCTGCCTTTGAATCGTACCCCTCCAACTGCAACAAGGACAGAACCCATCAGTCCTCACTTTCCATCCCACCAAGCTCTGGATACAAGACATCATTCTCCGCCATTTCCACCAGCTACAAACAGACCCCACCACCAGGGACATATTTCCTTCCCCATCCCGATCTGCGTTCCGCAGAGACCATTCCCTCCGTGACTCTCTTGTCAGGTCCACACCGCCCACCAAACCACCCTCCATTCCCGGCACCTTCCTCTGCCACTGCACGAAGTGCAAAGCTTGTGCCCACACCTCCCCCTTTCACCTCAGTCCAAAGCCCCAAAGGATCCTTCTACATCCAATAAAGACTTACCCGTACTTCTACACACGTCATTACTGTGTCCGTTTCTCCCGATGTGGCCTCCTCGACATTGGGGAGACAGGACACCAACTTACAGAAAGTTTCATTGAACATCTCTGGGACACATGCACTAAACAACCCTACCACTTTAACTCCCCCTCCCCTCCACTCTGTCAAGAATATGCAGGCCCAGGGCTTCCTCCACCGCCAAATTCTAGCTGCCCGACGCCTGGAGGAAGAACGCCTCATCTTCTGTCTTGGGACCCTCCAACCACACAGGATCAATGTCGATTTCACCAGTTTCGTCATTTCTCCTCCCTCACCCTATCCCAGAATCAACCTTCCAAATCGGCACCGTACTCTTCAACTGTCCTATCTGTTCATCTTCCTTCCCACCTATCTGCTCCACCCTCCTCTCCGACCCATCACCATCACCCTCCACCTTCATCTAACTATCACATTCCCAGCTACCATCCCCCTCCCACCCCACCCCCAAGCCCCTTTGGGCCATCCCCTCATTCCTGATGAAGAGCTCACGTTCGAAACGTCCACTCTCCTGCTCCTCAGATGCTGCCTGATCGGCTGTGCTTTTCCAGCACCACACTTTTCGACTCGGATCTGCAGTTCTCACTTTATAGTTGAGATATCCAGCAGGTCAGGAGAAACTCATGGAGGCAGACAAAGACCTTTTGGCAGTATTGGATAAAGTTAAAACCATAATAGGTCTTAACCAAGTAAAAGATAAATGAAGAGATGAAAAGGGGAGGTCAGCGCAAGTGAAAGGCAGGAGAAATCAAAGATTGAAAAGGATGATGGGGAGAGGCAAAAAGTGAGCAGTATTTGGATAGGGAAATCTGAATAGAACGTGAAGCTGCCATCAAAAAAAAACACAATTAAACAAAAGCAGAGGTCACAATCTGATATTTTAAAGCTGAATGTGGAGTCCACAAGGCTGCAAATGTGTAATCTCTCCAGTGTGGAAGCCGGCCATTTGTCTCATTGAGTCTACAGTGACCCTCCAAAAGGTATCCCATCCAACAACCCCCACATTATTCTGTAACCCTGCATTTCCCATGGCTAATCCACCCAGCCTGGACACTCTGGTCAATTTAACACGGCCAATCCACCCAACTTCTACATCTTTGGACTGTTGGAGGTAACCAGAGCACCAGGAGGAGACACTCGCAGACAGGAGGAGAATGCACAGACTCCACACAGACAGTTGCTCGAGGGTGGAATCGAACCTGGGGCTCTGGTACTGTGAGGCAGCAATGCTAACCACTGAGCCAACATATCACCCTCCTAACGAACAGATAAAGGTGTTATTTACCTTGAGATTATTTTCAGTGTGATTAGCACAGCAAAGACAGTCAAAGTCAGAGAGGAAATAGCTGCAACCTACTATTACGGCAACAAATCAGATCAGACGTTTTAACCTAGGAATGCTAGAATCCACCAACAATTCTTTGCACTAGATTGGAAAGGAAGGGAAGGTTGGAAAACATGCAGTACTTCAGGAGAGCAAAAAGACTCTTTGATTTCTGAAGAGATTTGATAATAGCAATTGTAATTGAAACAATTCAACTGAAAAGATAAAGAAAATTACTAAATTCAGAGAATATGATGATTATGCAATACACAGCATCTTCTCATTGTAATTTAAGCATTATTTTCCTTAACTGTTTAAAATACGTGTGAATGAGGCACATATGCATTTACATTATACTTTTCATATTTTGATTGCTCTGAAGTATTTTGCAACAAAGCAGTGATTGGTCCTTGGAGCAGCTTCTGCAGAGTTTTGCTGCCTGGGCTTCCAGTGGCCTGGAGTGAACAGCTTGCTTCAGCAACAACTTCTGTCCTCGTGGACTTGTTGCTGAAATACTATCACCTGATGAAGGAGCTAGTGCTGTGTGATTTTTAACTTTGTACACTTTAAAGTACAATCATACTCGTAATAAGAAACGTGACAGTGAATTTGTGCACAGCAATGAACTACAAACTGCACTAAATTTAATGACCAGATAATTTACTTTTAGTTGTTAACCAAGACACTGAGAGATTTCATTTTCTTTTCTTTTTGATATTGTCATGGGATCCTTCAGGTTAAAGCTTAAAAAAGTGTTGCTAGAAAAGCGCAGCAGGTCAGGCAGCAAAGGAACAGGAGAATCGACGTTTCGGGCATAAGCCCTTCTTCAGGAATGAGGAGGGTGTGCCAAGCAGGCTAAGGTAAAAGGTAGGGAGGAGGAACTTGGGGGAGGGGCGTTGGGAATATGATAGGTGGAAGGAGGTTAAGGTGAGGGTGATAGGCCGGAGAGGAGGTGGTGGCGGAGAGGTCGGGAAGAAGATTGCAGGTCAAGAAAGCGGTGCTGATTCTGAGGGTTGGGACTGAGAAAAGGTGAGGGGAGGGGAAATAAGAAAACTGGAGAAATCTGCATTCATCCCATGTGGTTGGAGTGTTTCTAGGCGGCAGATGAGGCGCTCTTCCTCCAGGCGTCATATTGCCATGGTCTGGCGATGGAGGAGGCCAAGGACCTGCATGTCATTTGGCAGAGTGGGAGGAGAAGTTAAAGTGTTCAGCCACGGGGCGGTTGGTGCAGGTGTCCCAGAGGTGTTCCCTGAAACGTTCCGCAAGTGGGCAGCCTGCCTCCCCAATGTATAGGAGGCCACATCGGGTGCAGCGGATGCAGTAAATGATGTGTGTGGAGGTGCAGGTGAATTTCTGATGGATATGGAAGGATCTCGTGGGGCTTTGTAGGGAAGTGAGGGGGGAGATGTGGGCGCAAGTTTTGCATTTCTTGCAGTTGCAGGGGAAGGTGCCAGGAGTGGAGGTTGGGTTGGTGGGGGGTGTGGACCTGACAAGGGAGTCATGGAGGGAGTGGTCTTTCCGGAATGCATATAGGGGTGGGGAGGGAAACATATCCTTGGTGGTGGGGTCTGTTTGAGGTGGCGGAAATGACGAAGGATGATACGATGTATCTGGAAGTTGGTGGGGTGGTAGGTGAGGACCAGTGGTGTTCTGTCCTGGTGGCGGTTGGAGGGGCGGGGCTCAAGGGTGGAGGAGCGGGAAGTGGAGGAGATGCGGTGGAGAGCATCGTCAACCACGTCTGAGGGGAAATTGCGGTCTTTGAAGAAGGAGGCCATCTGGGTTGTTCAGTATTGGATTTGGTCCTCCTGGGAGCAGATGCAGCGAAGGCAAAGGAATTGGGAATATGGGATGGCGTTTTCACAGGGGACAGGGTGGGAGGAGGTGTAATCTAGGTAGCTGTGGGAGTCAGTCAGTTTATAGTAAACGTCCGTGTTGAGTCGGTCGTCCGAGATAGAAATGGAGAGGTCTAGGAAGGGGAGGGAGGAGTCTGAGACGGTCCAGGTAAATTTGAGATCGGGGTGGAAGATGTTAGTAAAGTGGATGAGCTGTTCAACCTCCTCGTGGGAGCACAAGGTAGCGCCGATACAGTCATCAATGAAGCAGAGGAAAAGGTGGGGGGTAGTGCCAGTGTAGCTGCGGAAGATGGACTGTTCCACATATCCAACGAAAAGGCAGGCATAGCTGGGGCCCACGGCTACTCCTTTGGTTTGGAGGAAGTGGGAGGATTGAAAGGAGAAGTTGTTCAGAGTGAGGAACAGTTCAGTCAGTCGAAGGAGGGTGTCAGTGGAAGGGTACTGGTTGGTTCGGCGGGAAAGGAAGAAGCGGAGGCTGTGAGGCCTTCATGATGGGGGATGGAGGTGTACAGGGACTGGATGTCCATGGTGAAGATAAGGCATTGGGGACCGGGGAAGCGAAAATCATGGAGGAGTGGAGGGCGTGGGTGGTGTCCCGAACGTAGGTGGGGAGTTCTTGGACTAAGGGGGACAAGACAGTGTCAAGGTATGCAGAAAGGAGTTCGGTGGGGCAGGAGCAGGCGGAGACAATGGGTCGGCCGGGGCAGTCAGGTTTGTGGATTTTGGGCAGGAGGTAGAAATGGGCGGTGCGGGGTTGTGGGACTATGAGGTTGGAGGCGGTGGATGGGAGATCCCCTGAGGTGATGAGGTTATGGATGGTCTGGGAGATGATAGTTTGGTGGTGGGAGGTGGGGTCATGGTCAAGGGGGCAGTTGGAGGAGGTGTCCGCGAGCTGGCGTTTAGCCTCAGCAATATAAAGATCGGTGCGCCAAACTACCACTGCGCCTCCCTTGTCTGCCGGTTTGATGGTGAGGTTAGGGTTGGAGTGGAGGAAGTGGTGGGCTGCACGTTGCAAAGTGAGAGGTAACACAAGAAGCATGACTTAGTGGCCAATTCAAAACAGAACTCCTCTAGCAAGGTATAGAGTCTTGCATTGAAGTGTCTATTGAAAAACTGTAGGTTAAATCTGGAGCCAAGTGGATACTCATCCGTGATAGAAGACTGTTTTATCCTCACCTGAGGTTGCAACAGACCATGGCAGAGTTTAATAAAAGGAACATGCTGTGGATGCTGGAAATCTAAAACGAAACAAAGTGATTAGAAATAGTCAGCACGGCTTTGTGTGTGGGAGATCACGCCTCAAATTTGTTAGAGTTCTTTGAAGAAGTGACCAGGAAAGTTGATTAGGGTAGGATGTTAGATGTAGTTTGTATGGATTTCAGTAAGGCCTACGATAAGGTTCCACATGGTAGGCTAATCTGGAAGGTTAGATCAGATGGAATCCAAGGGGAGCTGGCAAATTGGATACACAATTGGCTTGAAGGTAGGAAGCAGGGAGTAATAGTGCAAGGATGCTTGTCGGACTGGAGGCCTGTAACCTTGTGCCCCAAGGGTCGGTGCTGGGTCCATTGTTGTTTGTTATTTAGATTAGATTCCCTACAGTGTGGAAACAGGCCCTTCGGCCTGACCAGTCCACACCGACCCTCCGAAGAGTAACCCACCCAGACCCATTTCCCTCTGACTAGTGCACCTAACACTATGGGCAATTTAGCATGGTCAATCCACCTGACCTGCACATCTTTGGACTGTGCGAGGAAACCGGAGCACCTGGAGGAAACCCACGCAGACACAGGGAGAATGTGCAAACTCCACACAGACGGTTACCCAAGTCTGGAATCAAACCTGGGACCCTGGTGCTGTGAGGTAGCAGTGCTAACCACTGAGCCACCGTGTTATCTATATCAATAATTTGGATGAGAATGTACAAGACATGATTAGTAAGTTTGCAAATGACACTGAAATAGGAGGTTTTCTGGATAACGAGAAAAGTTGTCAGAAATTGTAGAAGGATCTTGATCAGCTAGGGAAGTGGGCTGAGAAATGGCAATGGAGTTTAATATAGATAAGTGTGAAGTCTTGTATCTTGGACAGTCAAACTAAGGTAGGAGTTTCATGGTGAATGGTAGGGCCTTAAGAAGTGTAGTGGAACAGAGGACCTAGGAGTTCAGGTACATGGTTCTCTGAAAGTGGAGTTACAGGTTGACAGGGCAGTGAAGGCGGCTTTTTGGTGCACTGGCCTCCTTTAGTCAGGACATTGAGTATAAAAGTTAGGAAGTTATGTTGCATTTATACAGGACGTTGGTGAGGCCGCACTTGGAGTATTGTGTTCAGTTTTGGTCACCTTGCTATAGGAAGGATATTATTAAAGTGGAAAGAGTACAGAAGAAATTTACAAGGACATTGCCATGATTTGGGAGAGGTTGGACAAGCTAGAACTTTCTTCTTGGGAGCATAGGAGATTAAGTGGAGATCTCATAGAAATGTATAAGACCACGAGAGGCATGGAAAGGGTAAAAGCACTCAGTCGTTTTCCCAAGGTTGTGGAAAATCAAGATCTGGAGGGGAAAGAATAAAAGGGAACCGGAGGGGCAATTTTATTTTTAAACACAGAGGGTGGTAAGCATATGGAATAAGCTGCAAGCACAAGTGTTGAGGTAGGTATATTAACAATATTTTAAAAGTATTTGGACATATACATGGATAGGAAAGGTTTAGAAGGATACGGGCCAAGTGCAGGGAAATAGGGCTAGCATTCATGGTCACTTTGGTCAACATAGGTCATTTTGGGCCAAAGGGTCAGTCTCTGTGATGTAGGACTCTATGACTCTGTGTTGAAAATAGTCAGCAGGTTTAGCAGCATCTGTGGAGACAGTAACAAACAAAGTGTGACTCTTTTTCATAACTTAGAGGAGGTAGAAATGTGAGAGGGTTTCATGCTATTGAAAACAGAGGTCTGGGGTAGAATAGAAAGCTAGTGAAATTAAAAATAAGGTATTCAAAGGGTGAAGTAATGATCAGGGTAAAGATATAAAACCAAAAACTGCACATGCTGCAAATTTGAAACCAAAACATTTTGCATGTCCTTTACTCGCTCCAACATCCCAGGCCTCATCAGCTCATTGGCTGCTTAAAGCAGCCAGCCAATCTCTCTCACCCACTAATGGTCCCCATTATCAGCTTTTCTCCTTCCCTGACTTACCATTATCCAACCCTTTGTTTGCCTAACTGCCTCTATCTCTTTCTGGGCTCCATATCCACCTTCCTCTCATTCCTTTACCAACCACCCCTCCTTCAACAAACATACTACTTTGTTCTAGCTATTACTCATGCTGAAGACGGGTCACTGAATCAAAGTAAGCTTCTGTTTTCCACAGATGTTGCCAGACCTGCTGAGATTCTCCAAAATTTCTGCTTTGTTAAAAGAAATAAAACATCAGTCAAGAGTGAATGTTAATGGGAGAATAATGAACAATGCTGTCTGAAAGCAAAGTTAAAAAAATCACACAACACCAGTTTACCTGGACCATCTCAGACTCCTCCCACCCCTTCCTCGACCTCTCCATTTCTATCTCGGGCGACCGACTCAACACAGATATTTAATACAAACCTACCAACTCCCACAGCTACCTAGATTACACCTCCTCCCACCCAGCCCCCTGTAAAAATGCCATCCCATATTCCCAATTCCTCCGCCGCATCTGCTCCCAGGAGGACCAATTCCAATACCGAACAACTAAAATGGCCTCCTTCTTCAAAGACCGCAATTTCCCTTCTGACGTGGTCGACGACGCTCTCCACTGCATCTCCTCCACTTCCCGCACCTCCACCCTTGAACCCCGCCCCTCCAATCGCCACCAGGACAGAACCCCACTGGCCCTCACCTACCACCCCACCAACCTCCAGATGCATCGTATCATCCTTCGTAATTTCCGCCACCTCCAAACAGACCCCACTACCAAGAATATATTTCCCTCCCCACCCCATCAGCATTCCGGACAGACCACTCCCTCCGCGACTCCCTCGTCAGGTCCACACACCCCAGCAACCCAACCTCCACTCTTGGCACCTTCCCCTGCAACCGCAAGAAGTGCAAAACTTGCACCCACACCTCCCCCCTCACCTCCCTCCAAGGCCCCAATGGATCCCAAATTCATCTGCACCACCACACACATAATTTAGTGTATCCGCTGCACCCGACGTGGTCTCCTCTACATTAGGGAGACAGGCCACCTACTTGTGGAACGTTTCAAAGAACACCTCTGGGACACCCGCACCAACCAACGCAACCACCCCGTGGCTGAACACTTTAGCTCCCTCTCCCACTCCGCCAATGACATGTAGGTCCTTGGCCTCCTCCATCGCCAGACCATGGCCACATGACGCCTGGAGGAAGAGCACCTCATCTGCCGCCTAGGAACCCTCCAACCACACAGGATGAATGTAGATTTCTCCAGCATCCTCAATTTTCCTCCCCCCACTTTATCTCAGTCCCAACCCTCGGATTCAGCACCGCCCTCTTGACCTGCAATCTTCTTCCCAACCTCTCCGCTCCCACCCCCTCTCCGGCCTATCACCCTCACCCTCACCTCCTTCCACTTATCGTATTCCCAGCGCCCCTCTCCCCTACCTTTTATCGCAGCCCGCTTGGCACACCAGCCTTATTCCTGAAGAAGGACTTATGCCCGAAACGTCGATTCTCCTGCTCCTCAGATGCTGCCTGGCCTGCTGTGTTTTTCCAGCACCACATTTTTCAACTCTGGTACTCCAGCATCTGCAGTCCTCACTTTCTACTAATGCCAGTTTATAGTCCAACAGTTTAATTGGAAGCACACTAGCTTTCGGAGTGCCCTCCTTCATCTGGTGATTGCGGAGGGCACAATAGTAAGGCACAGAATTTATAGCAAAAGTTTACAGTGTGATGTAACTGAAATTATACATTGAAAAATACCTTGACTGTCTGTGGAGTCTTTCATCTGTTCAAATACCATGATAGTTTCACTTCTTTCATGTGTAAATCACAAAACTTTTTTTAAAAAGTTGCATTCTCAGGTTAACTGTAACAATTAGTGTTAGCTAGACAATATGTCAAAGGTGTTAGCCCCCTGTGTTCTCTGTCTATGCCATGATGTTTAGATTGATTCTAATCTAAAAAGTGAGATAACAGAGTTTTATATGAATTCCTGCAGTTTCACCGACAGAGTACCCTTTGTTGTTCAGTACTTCCCAAGAGCTGAAAGACTACGCCATGTTCTTCATGACCTGCAACACATTATCAATGAGGATGAGCACCTCGCCAAGACCTTCCCATTGCTAGCTTTTAAACAACCGCCAAACCTCAAACAGATCATTGTTCGTAGCAAACTTTCAGGACAACCCCATACAACCCTGTCACGGTAGGCGCTGCAAGACATGTCAGAGTGTGGACATGGATACCACCATTACACATGGGGACACCTCCCACCATGTACATAGCAGATACTCATGTGACTCATCCAACATTGTCTATTTTATACATTGCAGGCAAGGATGCCCTGAGGCATGGCACATTGGGGAAACCGAGCAAAGGCTACGGCAACGGATGAATGGGCACCGCACAACAATCAACAGACAGGAGTCTTCCTTCCCAGTTGGGGAACACTTTTTCAGCAGTCCAGGACATTTGACCTCGGACCTTCGGATGACCATCGTCCAAGGCGGACTTCGGAAAAGGCAGCAGCGAAAAGTGGCCGAGCAGAGGCTGATAGCTATTTTCCGCACCCATAGGGAGGGCCTCCACCAGGACCTTGGGTTCATGTCACATTACAGGTGACCACCATTGCACCACACACACACACACCTCTCAGAGACTTAGACCACTCTACACTCTCTCTCACAGACTGTGGTGAAAGGGTTAAAATTGTGTCCCAATACATGTGTGAATCTAACCGAAAATGGAAGGTGTCGCTTAGTCCCGTGTGAATCTTATTACACACCTTCCCGTGTGAATCTTCTTATCTGCATGTGACCAGAATGGAATGTGTTTTTCAGCCTTGCTCTGCTGTTCACATGAATGTTTAGATCTCGAAAAGAGTATATCAGCTGGAAAAGTCTCCAGTTCGGTAGAGTCTGCTCCGGGGTTGCGTTTAACCGCCGAGCGTGGGTTGTTGGCAACCGCTCTACGAGAACTGACGGCTCCCAGTTCCGGTAACACGTAGAGTGAGTATAAACCAGACCCGTTGTAAGTACGAGACCTGGTTGTGGCGACGCTGCGGGGAATAAAACACTTATATTCTAGCAGACTCGCCTCTTGGCTGTTTGTTCTGTGTCAGACTACTTTCCTGCGAGCCTGGTCCTTGACCTTGAATTTTTTTTTAAAACATTTTGGCGTAGTCGGCAGGATCAATCGCAATTGAGGAAAGATTTTGATACAGAACAATGTTTTGGAAAAAGGCTAAGAAACCAGAGGAACAAACTGTGGAGGTCCCGACCGTCCCGGGATGGCATGGACCGTGGCATGGCGTGGCAGTTTATTTGAGAAATGGTGGGGGGGCGACCGGAGAACTGGGAGGCCGAGGGCGTAGGAACCCCAGGGTCGCTGCTGTCCACCCTTGAGAGGATCCCAGTCCTGCCGAAGAACCCCTTGCCTGGGGTACAGCGGAGGATGTGGGCCTGTGCGGCGGCTTGTAGACAACAGTCAGACAAGCGCCAAAAAGCTGAAGCAGAATTAGCCCTCCTGAAACATGAGCAGGGACTCAGTTCGGGAGATGCCTCTATGTTGAGGCAGGAAATTATGAAGTTAAAAGCTGAATTGACAGCATTAACTGAACTAGCAGGACGAACTATTATGTATTACCAGTGATTACATCTTCTGGATATTATTTTCTGAAGACAAGGGGACAGTGGTTTAGCCCAGATACCAATATTACCTATGATCTGTCCGCTTGTGAACAGACTGATCAGGGGAAAACTTGCCTACTGATGGACAGGTATCGGGACCCTTGCTTGACTAAGGGAACGGCCCTGTGCGAATGGACTGTTGAAACTCCAAGGGACATGATGTGGCAGATTGGGCCACACACGCTCTGTGTGGCTACCAATAATCCACATCTTATGCTTCCCTCAGCACCGTTCTCGGGATGCCTCTCAAATGTCTATCAGTGGCACTGGCAGAATCAGACCTATCTGTTGACCACTTATAGCAGTGCTCGCCACTTTACCAAGGTGCAGTGGAAAGTGCTGATGAATCCTTGGAACATTTCCCTGGATCGGTTCAAGCGAGCATTGGACCGATCCGAGGAGCTTAAGCAGATATTACGAAAGCATCAAACCAATGTCACCAAGGTTACGGTGTCTACCTTTATACATGGACAGGAGGTAGTACATGCTGCCCGTGTAGTGGACGTGGAGTCAGCTCATCATTGGTGGGACATATTGAGTGGTATGTCCTCCACTGCGGGGACATTCCTGTTCCCACCCTTGTCGATCCTGGTAGCGGTCCTGGTGATTTTAACATGCTGTAATGTCCTGACTTGCTTGTATATTTGGCGTGTACGTAGGCGCTTGTTAGAAAGAATACATATGGGCATAATGTAACACATGTATTGGGCCAAGCAGTGGAATGTGGTGTAAAATTATGTCCCAATACATGTGTGAATCATAATGTAACACATGTATTGGGCCAAGCAGTGGAATGTGGTGAAAGGGTTAAAATTGTGTCCCAATACATGTGTGAATCTAACCGAAAATGGAAGGTGTCGCTTAGTCCCGTGTGAATCTTATTACACACCTTCCCGTGTGAATCTTCTTATCTGCATGTGACCAGAATGGAATGTGTTTTTCAGCCTTGCTCTGCTGTTCACATGAATGTTTAGATCTCGAAAAGAGTATATCAGCTGGAAAAGTCTCCAATTCGGTAGAGTCTGCTCCGGGGTTGCGTTTAACCGCCGAGCGTGGGTTGTTGGCAACCGCTCTACGAGAACTGACGGCTCCCAGTTCCGGTAACACGTAGAGTGAGTATAAACCAGACCCGTTGTAAGTACGAGACCTGGTTGTGGCGACGCTGCGGGGAATAAAACACTTATATTCTAGCAGACTCGCCTCTTGGCTGTTTGTTCTGTGTCAGACTACTTTCCTGCGAGCCTGGTCCTTGACCTTGAATTTTTTTTTAAAACACAGACACACACACACACGCAACCCCTCACAGACTGAAGACACTACACGCACACACATATACACACTCTCACACTCACAAGCCCCCAACCCAGACAGACAGAGACACACGTACGCACAGACACAAAGACCCACATGCACACATATATGTTTACGGGGTGAATTTGTACTTGCAGAGTTACATTGTACTTTGCTCAAAAACTGCATGAATTCATGTAAAACTCTTATCTCACTTTTTAGATTAGAATCAATCTAAACATCATGGCATAGACAGAGAACACAGGGGGCTAACACCTTCAACATATTGTCTAGCTAATACCAATTGTTACAGTTAACCTGAGAAAGGTTTTGTGATTTACACATGAAAGAAGTGAAACTATCATGGTATTCGAACAGATGAAAAACTCAACAAACAATCAAGGTATTTTTCAATGTATAATTTCAGTTACATCACACTGTAAACTTTTCCACAAATTCTGTGCCTTACAATTGTGTCCTCTGCAACCACCTGATGAAGGAGCAGTGCTCCGAAAGCTAGTGTGCTTCCAATTAAACCTGTTGGACTGTAACCTGGTGTTGTGTGATTTTTAACTTTGTACACCCCAGTCCAACACCAGCATCTCCAAATCATGTCTGAAAGCAAAAGCATGAAAACAAGACACAGACTGGAATTCAGTCATGGGGTTATGTGCATTGCTGACTGGGCCAGCAGTTATTGCCCATCTTTCACTACTATTGAGAAGCTGGTGGTGTGATAGCGCCTGAACATCGATTCTACTTCCGACCTCTGGAATCAGAAATGAACTCCACAGATGCCGATATCCCACCGCCAAGTCACCCTTGAACACATATGAACAGTCCTTGACTAAAGTACTCCCTCACACAGAGTCAGGCACCAGAGTGTAAGTATCTCTCACACTCACCCTTTTTAGGGCTGCATAGTGGCTCAGTGGCTAGCACTGCTACCTCACAGTACCAGAGACCTGGTTCGGTTCCACCCTCGGGTGGCTGTGTATAGAGTTTGCACATTCTCTGTATCTGTGCGGGTTCCCTCCGGGTGCACCATTTTCCTCCCAGACCAAAGGTGTGCAGGTTAGATGGATTGACTATGTAAATTTACCCAGTGTCCAGGGATGTGTGGGTTAAGTGGATTAGCCACGGGAAATGCAAGGTTACAGCGGTAGGATGGGGGTTGGGTCTGGGTGGGGTGCTCTTCAGATGGTCAGTGTACGCTTGATGGACCAAATGGCCTGTTTCTACACTGGAGAAATTCTATAATTCTATTATGTCAGTAGGGCTGTCTGATTGGACCAGATTAACAGCCCCAATCAGGAAACTCATTCTGATGTCCAAGTGGCTGATTTCATTACAATCAATACAGAGCCAAGATATTCTTGTCCAAACTCCTATGTGACACTACCTTCTCACACCTTAAAAGCATGGCAGTTACAGAAAAAAAGATGAAGTATGTGAACAACATTTACTGTCAACAGCCAAAGCAAATCATATCATATGGCTGCTAAACCCAATATCACCATACTGTTATCAGAGACAAGATGTTGCCCATTATGTCCAATATAGAGCATAAAACAAGGCAAATAACATCTGTCAAACATACAATGCCCCAAGCAATATGGTGCACTCCAAGACTTGTCAGGTCATTTACAAGTGGGTGGCGGGGGCACTAGTGTCAGGGAAGATGAAAGTAAAAAAAAAACAAACAAGAATAGTGCAGAATAAAGGTAGCTAACTAAAATTCAAACCAGCCATGAGTCTACGTGGGAATGAATACAATATGAAGGGTTTCATTCATAAAAGTAAGAGGCATTGTACACGGGCAAATTGAGGTGCCTTGCCTCCATCCAAACATCTCCCCTAAAAACTACAATCTTCTTCCATTACACCTGTGATTCAAAATTAAGGTGGACTATGGCCATCAGTAAGTATAGGAAGAAGTGGTGGCCCAGCTATAACTAAAGACTGGTTTATTTCACACCAATTTTAATCAGAACTTCTTTATATGCATGCTCCCTTGGGAATTTGGACACATTCATTAAAATGACAAACTGAGTGCTACAAATTATACTGGGTACATTAACTACTATTGTGAATTTATATATTTTCCAACAGGTTTATTTGGAATTACTAGCTTTCAGGGCACTGCTCCTTCACCAGATGGTTGTGGATAAGCTAGTGCTTCCAAATAAACTTGTTGGACCAAAACTTGGTATTGTGTGATTTTTAACTTTATACTCACAGTCCAGCACTAGCACATCCAAATCTTATTTATTCTCGATTTTCAAACAAGTTAGATATGAAAGTGCATGTTATTAAATGTACAGCCCCTATGGGACATAAGTCTCTGAGAACAGCATGAATTGGAAGACAGGTTAATGTAAATTCATTGCTTTGCATTAGGAAAACATCACGCATCCTGGAGATACACAACAGGTGCCCTTCTCCCAAAACCTGTCACAGTCCTGCAGAAGGAGAGGCTGGTTAATTTCAACGAAACATATTTTCACCAGAGTCCAAGTGCATAGCAAAAACACCTTTAGACGATGGATTTGCCCCACTGCACTTGTTTGCAGCATATTACATTTTGTTAAGAAATGCACAAACAGGCCATACCCTTCTGTAACGATTGTGTTAAGAATGCAGACCACATCAATGTGAAAATGTGAAAAAGCTTATGAGCTTAAAAAATGTTGACAAAATACAATAACTTATAAAAAGAACACTTTAAAAATAACTTTGCAGTTCCATCTTCTAATCAATTAACTTCATTTGAATAAAATACAATTCCAGCATTAATACCCGCTCAACTAATTATCACTTTTACAAAATATATTTACAAATTACAATTTACATTTACAAATTAGGACAAATTATATGTGCATGTACTACTAACCTGACCAAATCAGTCATACAGGATCCTACAACCACTACACCATAAACCTCATCAGAAGAATGATAAGCTGGGAATGACATATTTAGGATTTAGAAAAAAAACAGCAGCAGCATCAACCAAATAGTGCAATGCACAACAATAGCAATCAGCTCCAGCAACTTCAGGGTTAAAAGTCCTCAGCAAGCGACCATAGTTTCTGGAGGCCCCCGTCGCATAGCGGGCTGCACTATTTCATTAAACGAGACAAAATAAAATAAAACGATAAAGAATGGTTTATCGAGGTAAAGTGGTTCTTTTGATAAATACATATCGTATTATAGTAAGAAAAAGTATACTCGTATGTATTCTGGAATATATATTATATGGATATTAATTAGGCAGTTGCTTGGACGACAGTAGTTTCCTTGTTGCCGGGTCTGGCTATTGACGGTTGGAGCCGTTGGTGTTTGAAGAGCGGGAGCGGCCGGCGCGAGGGGCGGGGAGTGACTCAGGTCACTGGACGCTCTGTGTTCATGGGACTGGAAGGTCGGTCCCAGGCAGGTACCCTAACCCGGCTCACTTGCTCGTGTATCTTTGTCCAATATAGCTCATCGTCATCTATGGCTGTTCAGCTGGGCTCATGGAACCCTTTTGAGGCCCAGTTGCTCACCTCTCTTTTTTTGCTAAATGTGTTATATTCACTATTATTAACTACAATTCACAGTACACAAAGTTCACCTTTTAGATGGCTTTATGTCTTTTTAGAAAAAAATGTTTGATGCAATGATTTCGTATTTGCATGTGGAGGTGGAAGTTTATGCAAACCTTTTTGTTTACAAATCCCTCGTGTCATTTCCTGTACTTTAAAGGACGAATACACTGCATTTACAACTAATGCTGCAAACATCCTGGAAACGTTAGGCGTGACATTTTGTCATCATCAGGGATTGACGCAGATGGCAAAGATCTGCTAACTATATGGAAGCTGCATTTAGGTTTCAGAGTGACCTACAGGGCACAGTTTTCCTGATTGGAAACAAAAAAAAATAAGTTTTTACAACCACTCAGTGTCATTTGTGGTAATTTTGGTGCACTATTGCAACATTTTAAATTTAACTGTGATCAATTCCAAATCACCCTCTCCATCCAGTAATTGCTTTGTCAGAAATAACCCAATATTCGTGTATGTCCACAATGCAAGTACATAATAGTTCTGATTGTGTCTGAAAAGAGGCTGTGAATGCTATGGGTTCAGATTTTTAAATTCATTGCTAACAAAATAGCAACAGAGAAAACACTTTTTTTTTCTTTTTTAGATATTCAGTAACCTAATACTTATTTTCAACAATTGCATGTCATTTGTGTTTTGCTGTTACTGGCTGCCCCGGAATAGAGGATGACATCTATACTGTGAGAGTTTCTGCTGTGAATTTCTTCATGCATCCGAATGTGCCAATTCTCAACGCATAAGTTGTTGTCTCTGAGGTTGTGAGATCCGGGGTGGATAATTTGCTGCTTTCTCATTCTTGCTCTGTTGCTGTTCTGCCTCAACATTGTAATGTGACTTTAAAAGTGTGATGCAGCATCATTGGTAGTTTGTTACCATTTGAATGATTCAGAGCAACACTCCCTGTCATCTTGTCAATGCTATTGTCCTTCAATGAAAACTTCAGAATGTCTTTGAATTTCTTTGTTCACTGGAGCACTGGCCATTTGAGAGTTGAGAAGTAAGGGCATGGTAGAGAAGATCATCTAGCAGAGATTTTGCAGATATGCTTTTGTGGACCTAGCTTGAAGAAGGCTACCCAAGCTGATACAGTGGTCTCTCTGAGTTAGTGTGGGAGAAGCATTGCTAGAAGAACTTGTCTACCACTCTTGCATGTCATTGATACACAATCCAGGTCTCATTTTAGTGTATAAGTGTGGTGATTAAGGCTGCTCTGAACAGTGCATTTTGTTGAATGGAGGAGGTTTATGTTGTCAAATGCTTGTTAGCATAGTTTGTAGAAAACTGAGGTGATGAAGATAAGCTGGTGTTAAGTCCCTTCATCATCTCCCCACCTGACCAGGTGTAGGTTAGTATGAGTTTTATTTTGGTCATATTCCAAAATAGACTAAGCTTTTTTTTTTGTAAGCAAAATGAAATAGATCAAGAGTGGCTTGCAAATCTGATGCTGAGTGAGCAATGATGTTGCGTGTGGTCATCAGCAAACTATACAGTGGTCAAAATCAACAAGGTAAAAACAATGACTGCAGATGCTGGAAACCAGATTCTGGATTAGTGGTGCTGGAAGAGCACAGCAGTTCAGGCAGCATTAAGCTCCTTGGATGCTGCCTGAACTGCTGTGCTCTTCCAGCACCACTAATCCAGTATACAATGGTCAGTTTAGTTTCAACTCCGGTGAGAGAGGTTCTGATGTAGGCAGCTTTTTCTTAATCACTGTATTTAGAAGTGTTGTGACAACATTCCAGGACAGTTGGGAATTGAAACCAGACTTCTGGGCACAATCCACAGAGCTCACAATTATATTGCATCAAACATCTTAGTCAGGTTGACAAGTGCAATGACCATCTTAAATTGATTGTCCATGTAATTCTCAGCATAACCACATTGACAATCACATACTGTCTAACTGTGCAAGCACATCTATTATTGGACACGATTTTGACTTTGGCAAGCATGAACTGGTTGTGTATGGCTTTTTGTTTCCTATTGTGTGCAGCTGAAAGAATATGGTGTTTAATATATAAAGCCAGGCTTTGGGTTGTACAACCCAATGTACTTTTGAAAACAGGCAATGTCCCAAACAATTGTGAACTTCCTTGCTAGTGTCCAACCACTAATTTTCTGTCCTGGCAAATGCCCCCAAAGTGTCTTCTGACAAATGTTAACTGCAAAGAACTCAGTTCAGGTAAAAGCAAATTACTGCAGATGCTGGAATCTGAAACCAAGAAAGAGAAAATGCTGGAAAATCTCAGCAAGTCTGGCAGCATCTGTAAGGAGAGAAAAGAGCTGACGTTTCAAGTCTAACTGACCCTTTGTCAAAACAGTTAGACTCGAAACGTCAGCTCTTTTCTCTGTTCAGATAGCTTTGCAACATTTAACCCAATTATATGAACCTGGATCACCACAACTAATGATGTTTAACTCAATATTTGGAACATTTGATCAATGAGAAAAGTGCTTCTAGCATATTCACAACAGTCTAACCTTAATTTTGTATATTTAACTAGAGTTGCTTAATATTTTTGAAAACCTAGACAATTCCTCCAGTCAATCAACTGTGTGTTCTTGGTCACCCTTTTAACTGCAAAACTATAGTATGTCTTTGACTAGAGGGTTGGAACACCTCGTCCTCTGGCCATCTTCAAAGTTCCTTTTCAATTTTGGCTGAGATTCATAGAGATGTACAGCATTTGGTCATCCATGCTGACCAAATATCCCAACCTAATCTAATCCCATTTACCAGAACTTTGCCAATATCCCTCCTGTTCATATACCCATCCAGATGCCTTTTAAATGCTGCAAGTGTACCAGCCTCCACCACTTCCTTTGGCAGCTCATTCCATACACGTACCATGCTCTGTGTGAAAAGGTTGCCCCTTAGGTCTCATTTATATCTTTCCCCTCTCAACTTAAACCTATGCCCTCCAATTCTGGACTCCCCCACCCCAGGGGAAAGACTTTGTCTATTTATCCTATCCATTCCCCTCATGATTTTTATAAAACTCTATAAGGTCACCTCTGACACTCTAGGGAAAACATCCCCAGCCTGTTCAACCTCTCCCTAAAACTCAATTCCTCCATTCCTGTCAACATCCTTGTAAATCTTTTAAATGGTTAGTAAGTTTGCAGATGACATCAAAATTGGAGGTGTACCGGACGGCTAAGAAGGTTACCTCAGATTACAATGGGATCTTGATCAGATGGGCCAATGAGCTGAGGAGTGGCAGATGGAGTTTAATTCAGATAAATGTGAGGTGCTGCATTTTGGGATAGCAAATCTTAGCAGGACTTGTATACGTAATGTAAGGTCCTATGGAGTGACGCTGAACAGAGAGACTATGGAGTGCAGGTTCAAAGCTCCTTGAAAGTAGAGTTGCAGGTAGATAGGATAATGAAGAAGGTGTTTGGGGGGGTATGCTTTTCTTTATTGGACAGAGTATTGAGTATAGGAGTTGGGAGGTCATGTTGTAGCTGTACAGGATGTTGGTTAGGCCACTTTTGGAATATTGCATGCAATTCTGGTCTCCTTCGTTTCAGAAGTATATTGTGAAACTTGATTTAGAAAAGATTCAGTCAGTAGTTGGAGAATATCTGCAATGGCTTCCCTCCATGCTCACGCACTGATGTTCCACAATGATCGATTCTTGATCCTTTCTCTCAAGGCCCTACTTCACATCCACATACTATCTGTCAACAACACTCTCCAAAAGCACTGTATACTGATACCACCCAGCTCTATCTTGGACCCACCTCTCGCCTCCTCCTCTGTCTCTAATGTGACATCCAGTATTGGAGGAGCCAAAATTTCCTCCGAGTAAATATTGGGAAGATCCAAGCCATTGTGTTCAGGCCTTGGTCCGTACCTACTCCCTACTCAAGTCTTGGTGCCACATTTTGACTCTGAGATGAGCTTTCAAGCTTTTTCCTACACTATTTCCACCTCTAACTTTCCCCGATGTATCATTCACCAAATATAGATGCATTAGCACAGAGAAATGTTTGGCTAACTGACACCAAACAGATATCAGGATAATTGGGTCATTTTCGGTTTGGCAGATGAGGAAATAAAAGGACACTTTCAAGGTGGAAAACTCTGACACAGGGATCAGATCTGTAGCCTCAGCTATTTACAATGTACATTCATAATGTGGAAGCAAGCATATAAATTATAGAAGGGTGGGAAAAGGAGGAATAAGGTTGATTTAGCAACTAAACAAGGGATTTATGCATGCAGTCATTCTCCTTACTCCTTGGGTGAAATAGCAACATCTTGAGGAATGTTCAAGAAGAGGAGGTGCTGGACTTCTTAAGGTGAATAAATCCTTGGGCCGTGATCAAGTTTACCGTAGAACTCTAGGAAGTCAGGGAAATGATTGCTGGGCCCTTTACTGAGATATTTGTATTATTTATAGTCACAGGTGAGGTACCGGAAGACTGGAGATTGGCTATCATGGTGCTATTATTTCAGAAAGGTGGTACGAAAAAGCCAGGGAATTATAGACTGGTGAGCCTGACATTGATGGTGGACTAGTTTTGCCGGGAATCCTATGGGTCAGTCTTTACATGTATTGGAAAGGCAAGGACTGATTAGGGATAGTCAACATGGCTTTGTGTCTGGGAAATCGTGTTTCACAAACTTGATTGTGGTTTTTGAAGAAGTAACAAGGATGATTGATGAGGCAGAGTGGTGGATGTGATCTATATGTAGGTAAAGTGTTCGACAAGACTGTTCGTGGTAGATTGGTTAGCGAGGTTAGACCACGTGGAGTACAGGGAGAACTAGCCATTTGGATACAGAATTGGCCTAAAGGTAGAATACAGAGGATGGTGGTGAAGAGTTGCTTGCAGACTGGAGGCCTGTGACCAGTGGTGTGCCACAAGATCCACTGTTTTTTGTCATTTATATAAATGATTTCGGTGTGAACACAGAAGATATGGTTAGTAAGCTTGCAGATGACACCAAATTGGAGGTATAGTGGATAGTGAAGAAGGTTACCTCAGTACAACGGGATCTTGATTGGATGAGCCGATGGGCTAAGAAGTGGCAGATGGAGTTTAATTTAGGTAAACGCGAGGTGCTGCATTTTGGGAAGGCAAATCATGGCAGGACTTGTAGGCTTAATGGTAAGGTCCTGGGGAGGGTTGCTGAACAAAGAGACAGGTTCATAATTCCTTGAAAGTGGAGTTGCAAGTAGATAGAATAGTAAAGAAGGTGTTTGCTAGGTTTGCCTTCTTTGGTCAGTGCTTGAGTATAGGAGTTGGGAGGTCATGTTATAGCTGTGCAGGACATTGGTTAGGCCACTATTGGAATAGATTTGCATGCAAATCTGGTCTCCCTACTACAGGAAGGATGTTGTAAAACTTCAAAGGATTCAGAAAAGATTTACAAGGATGTTGCCAGGGTTGGAGGGGTTGAAGTTTAGGGAGAGGCTGAAAAGCTGGGGCTGTTTTCACTGGAGCATTAGAGGCTGAGGTGTGACCTTGTCGAGGTTTATAAAATCATGAAGAGCATGGATAGGATAAATAGACAAGGTCTTTTCCCTGGGCTAGGTGAGTCCAAAACTAGAGGGCAGACGTTTAAGGTAAGAGGGGAAAAATTTAAAAGGGACCTAAGGGGCAACTTCTTCACGCAGAGGGTGGTGCATGTATGGAATGAGCTGCCAGAGGAAATGGTGGAGGCTAGTACAATAAAAAAATTTAATAGGCATCTGGATGGATATGTGAACGGGAAGGGGTTAGAGGTAAATGGGCCAAGTGCTGGCAAATGGGACTAGATTAATTTAGGATATTTGGTTGGCATAGACGAGTTGGACCAAAACATCTGTTTCCATGCTGTACAGCTATATGACTCTATGACTACCTCTAGCACAATTTTTCAGATTTTCTCTTGCTATAACTTTTGGTTTACTCTAAAGACCCATATAAAGCTGCATCTAACGTTTTGGAACTTGAAGTGATGCCAACTTTAAGAGCTTCTTAACAACATATATCAAAATTCATGAATTAGCCTTCTGTTCAAATTTAATTCTTGCATTATATGATCTTTTCCTCACAAACCTCATGTAGTGTACAATTTAATAAATTAGGCCTCGCTGGTTATACAAATATGCCAATGAGGTGATTTTAACATCGTACAATGTTTGGTGCAATTAGCCCAGAAGTTGTTGATTATTATTAAAAGCTGATTCATAAATGTCAGTAGTAAGTTTCCTTCAATCCATTAGTTGATCTGGCCTATAAGCCACTCTAGTTATCGCTTTCCTATGACACTGTCATCCCAATTTTAAAAATAGTTATTCTAATTCTATGATAGATATTCACCTCCATCCGATGTATTGTTTTGATTTCAAACAAGTTTCTCTTGACTGATTTTTATTTTGGTCTAAGTATGAGCTTTTTTCCTTTTGAATATTTAGCACTGCAAGCTGCCCTGTTTATTGGTCTTCCACAGTGCCACTGTGGAAGGAATTGAGTCAAAATGTCACCAGAAGTTGCCTTAAACAGAATTTCCCCTGCACTTCGTCCCTTTATCTCCAATGTCGTCAGAAATGGAAAAATTGGCTTAGATGCTACAAACAATCTGAAAATAACTGACCTTAAATCTGGGTAAGTGCTGAATGAGTACTCCAAGTTTAATTATCTTGTTGTTCTGTCATTTTTGTTTGTGTTTTCCCAATGCAATGACTTGGTGTAGCTGTATGTTTTTCACTATTGAATAATGTTAAGAACTTTGTATTTACATTCTGTTTGTGCAATCTAGGTGTAAAATTGGCTACAATTAATTTTGAATTTCCAAAGTGGAGACATGTTTTATCCCAGTTTTAAGAACAGTTATTGTATTAATGTAGACAATAATCAGTAATCATAATTCTATTACTTAGTTTGAAAGTAATTATTATTTTCAATTTTGGAAAGGAAGTTGCAAGATCTGGGCTTTTACATATTTGTGCATTTCAGATTCCTGTATAGTCTTTTCTGATTACTGTACCTTGTGTATGTTATAGCTAATGTTTGCAGAAGTATTCCAGCATTGCTCGATGTGCAACACTTACAAGTGCAGCACGTATTGAATTCTTTTAAATATAAATCTCGCTGCATGGTAAAGTCTCTGTATTAACAGTGGAAGCTGACCTGATTTTAGCTGAAACAAACAGCTTGTCCTAGTGATAAATTTATACATAGTCAAAGTCTGCAGTGCTTTGCAACTGATTATATCCATGACCAAATAAACAAACAAGTGTTTAAATCATAATACCAGGACCTTCTGGTCACTTGGTCATTGTTCCTCTTCCCCAGGAAAGGAATAAAGTGTTTATTCAACTTGTTGCTGTCTGTGACATCTTGCTGAGTGCAAAGTGAAAATTGTGTTTAGCTATCAAGTCGAGAGTGGGGTGCTGGAAAAGCACAGCAGGTCAGGCAACATCTGAGGAGCAGGAGAATCAATGTTTCGAGCAAGAGCCCTTCATCAGGAATGTGTTTAGCTATGTAGAGTGTTTGTTTGTTTTTTCATTTTTTAAAACATGCTTACTTTAGTGATAGAAAGGGATAGGTGTATACCACTAGGCAAAAATTACAGCTGGGAGAAAGGCAATTACGATACGATTAAGCAAGATTTAGGAAGCATAGGATGGGGAAGGAAACTGCAGGGGATGGGCACATTAGAAATGTGGAGCTTATTCAAGGAAAAGCTCCTGAGTGACTTACATAAGTATGTACCTGTCAGGCAGGGAGGAAGCTGTAGAGCGCGGGACCCGTGGTTTACGAAGGAAGTGGAATCTCTGGTCAAGAGGAAGAAGGCTTATGTTAGGATGAGATGTGAAGGCTCAGTTAGGGCACTTGAGAATTACAAGGTAGCCAGGAAAGACCTAAAGAGAGCGCTCAGAAGAGCCAGGAGGAGACATGAGACGTTGTTGGCTGCTAGGATCAGGGTAAACTCTAAGGCGTTCTATAGGTATTTAAGGAATAAAAGAATGACGAGAGTAAGATTAGGCCCAATCAAGGATAGTGGTGGGAAGTTGTGTGTGGAGTCAGAGGAGATAGGGGAAGCACTAAATGAATATTTTTCGACAGTATTCACTCTAGAAAACGACAATGTTGTTGAGGAGAATACTGAGATACAGGCTACTGGACTAGGTGGGATTGAGTTTCACAAGGAAGAGGTACTAGAAATCCTGCAGAGTGTGAAAATAGGTAAATCCCCTGGGCCGGATGGGATTTATCCTAGGATCCTCTGGGCAGCCAGGGAGGAGATTGCTGAGCCTTTGGCATTGATCTTTAAATCGTCATTGTCTACAGGAATAGTGCCAGAAGACTGGAAGATAGCAAATATGGTTCCCCTGTTCAAGAAGGGGAGAAGAGACAACCCTGGTAATTATAGACCAGTGAGCCTTGCTTCAGTTGTTGGTAAAGTATTGGAAAAGGTTATAAGAGATAGCATTTATAATCATCTAGAAAAGAATAATTTGATTAGGGATAGTCAGCACAGTTTTGTGAAGGGTAGGTCGTGCCTCACAAACCTTATTGAGCTCTTTGAGAAGGTGACCAAACAGGTAGATAAGAATAAACCGGTTGATGTGGTGTATATGGATTTCAGTAAAGCGTTCAATAAGGTTCCCCACAGTAGGCTATTGTACAGAATGCGGAGGACTGGGATTGTGGGAGATATAGCAGTTTGGATCAGTAATTGGCTTGCTGAAAGAAGACAGAGGGTGGTGGTTGTTGTTGGGAAATGTTCATCCTGGAGTCCAGTTACTAGTGGTGTACCGCAAGGGTCGATGTTGGTTCCACTGCTGTTCGTCATTTTTATAAATGACCTGGATGGGGGCGTGGAAGGATGGGTTAGTAAATTCGCAGACGACACTAAGGTTGGTGAAGTTGTGGATAGTGATGAAGGATGTTGTAGGTTACAGAGAGACATAGATAAGCTGTAGAGCTGGGCTGAGAGGTGGTAAATGGAGTTTAATGCAGACAAGTGTGAGGTGATTCACTTTAGTCGGAGTAACCGGAATGCAAAGTACTGGGCTCATGGTAAGAGTCTTGGTAGTGTAGATGAGCAGAGAGATCTGTGTCCAGGTACACAGATCCTTGAAAGTTGCCACCCAGGTTGACAGGGTTGTTAAGAAGGCATACAGTGTTTTAGCTCTAATTAACAGAGGTTCCGAGTTCCAGAACCATAAGGTTATGCTACAGCTGTGCAAAACTCTGGTGTACTTGGAGTATTGTGTACAATTCTGGTCACCACATTATAAGAAGGATGTGGAAGCTTTGGAAAGGATGCAGAGAAGATTTACTAGGATGTTGCCTGGTATGGAGGGGAGTTCTTACGATGAAAGGCTGAGGGACTTGAGGCTATTTTCATTGGAAAGAAGAAGGTTGAGAGGTGACTTAATAGAGACATATAAGATAATCAGAGGGTTAGATAGGGTGGACAGGGAGAGCCTTTTTCCAAGTATGTCGACAGTGAGCACGAGGGGGCATAGCTTTAAATTGAGGGGTGATAGATATAGGACAGATGTCAGAGGAAGTTTCTTTACTCAGAGAGTATTAAGGGTATGGAATGCTTTGCCTGCAACGGTAGTAGATTCGCCAACTTTAAGTGCATTTAAGTTGTCATTGGACAAGCATATGGACATACATGGAATAGTGTAGGTTTGATGGGCTTCAGATTGGTATGACAGGTCGGCGCAACATCGAGGGCTGAACGGCCTGTACTGTGCTGTAATGTTCTATGTTCTAAATAGTATAAGGTGCTTCCAAAACATAATTTCAACATTTTTTTAATAAAGAAGAAATTGAGAAAATCAAAGAAATGTTATTTTCTCTCAACATGATCTGTCTAATATCTTTGTTTTGGTCTTGCATAATTACCAAAATGCTTACACTTTTGGCAAGAGAAATTCCAGTTTTGGATTTTAATTCTGGCAATTTTTAAGGTGGTTGTTATTCTATGGGTGTTTTTCTTTATTTGGTGTTGTTGAAATTCCTCTTTGGTTTCTCCTTTCAGGTGCACATCACTAACACTTGGACCCTGTTGTGACCGGTTTAAGCTACATATTCCATATGCTGGAGAAACCCTAAAATGTGAGTTTTATATTAAGATATCACATAATGCGATGATTTATTCATGCAGATTTTTAAAAAATCGAAGAACATACTGTGCAAACCTTGTGTACTTAATAGCATTCATTAATTGTCTAATTAATTACAATTACTGTTAGAAGAATCATAGAATCCCTACAGTGTGGAAACAGGCCATTTAGCCCAACAGGTCACCACTGACCCTCCAAAGAGTAACCCACCCAGACCCGTTCCCCTAACCTATTTTGACTCCTGACTAATGCACCTAATCTACACATACCTGAACACTGTGGGCAATTTAGCTTGGTCAATTCACCTAACCTTCTTTATGAACACTTCAATAAAAGTATATTTGCATACACACTGATTCACTGACTGTTCTGAAGCACGTGATTGTGGAGAAATATATCATGGTTTTTTTTTGTACTACCCAGGAAGCAGGAGTGTCAGTTACCATCAGGGTGCTCTCTATATTTCAAAGCATTTGGTTTATGATATATGATGGTGCTGTGCTACTTTCCATGAGTTTTGTTGTGTAGATTTACAAATGACAATCTTCAAAATTACAACCAGTATTCCTTTTCATCCCATATTATCATGTGTGATAATGTGAGGGCAAATAAAAATCCAACCCAGTGCCAGTGTTAACTGACTAATTCCTTACTTGTGGATGGCAATTATTACTTTTCACAGGGTTACTTGTGCATTGGTGGCTATTGTCCAGAATTTCCAAGATTCTGGGTAGGTGTGTGTTTTTTTTTGAGAAGATTTGTAGCTCAAGTTGAGATTCAGGTTACTGAGCTGGTAGGTTTGTTTTCAGATGTTTCGTCACCTTGCAAGGTAACATCATCAGTGAGCCTCCTGTGAAGTGCTGGTGCTCTGTTCCGCTTTCTATTTATGTGTCTTGCTCTGTTAAGGTGGGTGATAACATTTCCGGTTCTTTTTCTCAGAGGTTGGTAAATGGAGTCCAAAATATGTTTATTGATGGAGTTCTGGTTTGAATGCCAGGTCTCTCGGAATTTCTGTGCATATCTCTGTTTAGCCTGTCCTAGAATGGATGTGTTGTCCCAGTAGAAGTAGTGTCCTTCTTCGTCTGTGTGTAAGGGTACCAGTGATAGCTGGTCATGTCTTTTGGTAGCTAGTTGGTGTCCGTGTGTTCTGGTGGCAGGTTTCCTGCGTGTCTGTCTGAT
Source organism: Chiloscyllium plagiosum (assembly GCF_037043375.1). NCBI lineage: Eukaryota > Metazoa > Chordata > Chondrichthyes > Orectolobiformes > Hemiscylliidae > Chiloscyllium > Chiloscyllium plagiosum. The sequence continues at coordinate 133,766,407 of NW_028270141.1, forward strand.
GTAGTGTTTGTTACAGTCCTTGCAGGGTATTTTGTAAATTACATTCATTTTGCTGGTTGGTGGTACAGGGTCCTTTAGGGTCATCAGAAGCTGTTTCAGTGTGTTGGTAGGTTTGTGGGCTACCATGATGCCAAGGGGTCGGAGTAATCTCGTCGTCATCTCCAAGATGTCTTTATATGGTCGTGTGGCAAGAGTCTGTGGGCGTGTTGTCTTCTTGTTTGGGTTTGTTGTTTAAAAATCGGTGGACTGTGTTCATTGGGTACCTCTTACTGAATATGCTGTACAGGTACTTTTCTTCTGCTCGTTCCTGGGTGCTGCAATGTGGCCTGTTCAAATAATACCCTGATGCAACTCTGTTTGTGGGTGTTGGAATGATGGTAGGTTTGTGGACTACCATGACACCTCGGGGCCAGAGTAGTCTGGTCGTCATCTACCACCACACTGAAACAGCTCCTGATGAATTTAAAGGACCCTGTACCAGCAACCAGCAGAATGAACATCATGCATGAAATACCCTGCAAGGACTGCAACAAACATTACTTTGGACAGATGGGCAGGAAACTAGCCACCAAAAGACGCGACCAACTATCACTAGTATCCATACACACAGATGAAGAGGGCCACCAGTTCGACTGGGACAGGCAGAATAAAGACACTCGAGGGAATTCCTAGAGGCCTGGCATTCAAACCGGAATGCCATTAACAAATGTATTGATTTGGATACCAGTTACCAACCTCTGAGAAAAAGAACCGGAAGTGATATCACCCACCACAACAAACCAAAATAGATAAATAGCAAGCATGACAGAACACCAGCGCTTCATCGGAGGCTCACTGATGAAGTTACCAGGCATGGTGACGATATGTCTAAGATCAAATCCACCAGCTCAGCAAGCAAACTTACAGCCTTAGTACAAAGGAACGTGGGAAAGTAAGTTGTGAGGCTTCAAAGTGATGAAGGCAGATAAATGAATGCACAGAATTTGGCACATGGAGAATAATATTGGCAAATTAGATTGTCTACTTTGGAAAGAATTGAAAAATGGGTGTAAATAGCGAGAAATTGCTGGAGTAGAGAGAGACCTGTACTTGAATCATAAGATTTTAGCATTAAGGTGAGCTTGTCGTTAGCAAGGTGATGGAATGTTGACCTTTTAAAGTAAGGGAGATAGCGGGTAAAAATAAAGAAGTTTTGACATGCTGACACCAGGAAATGGTGAGACCACACATTGAGTGCTGTTCATAATTCTCCCTGAAGGAGGACTCTCATTGGAAGAAGGTCAGAGAAAGGAAACTAAGCTGATTCTGGGGTTATATTTTGAGGAAGATTTGAGCAGGTTAGCCCATTCTCATGAGAAAAGTGAGAGGTGACTTTATCAAAGCAATTAAGATTCTAAGGTGGTTTGACGGGGTGGCTGAGCAGATATTTCTTATCATATGAGATCCATAGAATTAGAGGGCACAATTTTAAGTAGTCTCCCACTTAACTCGCAGATCTGAAAGCATGTCTTCGCTGACAATCGTGCGTATTTGAAATTATCTTCCAAAGAACAGTGAAGACAGGATCATTCGATGTAATCATGATTGAGTTAAACAGAGTTGTATTCTGCAGATGATGAGTCAGGGATTGTGGGAAGCAGACAAGAAAGTGGAGTTAAACCCTCATCAGATCATTGTCAAACATTTTAGAAGTGATTCCTTGAAAGGGTCAGTTAACAGATGTTAGCCAGTGTGTGTGCGTAGAACTATGCTGATAATCAATTTAGGTTTGTCAGTAGGGCTCACAATGTGACATGCTTGCATGTTTTGGAAGCTTCATATCACTGTATAGGGCGCTGTTCTTTGCAGATAGAGAACATGTACACATTCTGTGCCTGTTTCAACTTGACAAAATAGTTGACAGCCATTCTGTGGTTCATTTCTCAGAACTGTGCCTTAGTAAACCTACCTGGCTTAAAATTTAAATAAAGCTTCCTGCTTTAAGTATACTAAAGTCAAACATTCATAAACTTAGTTGTCTTTTAATTTGTTCTGTCATCTTAAAAGGTTGGTGAATATGAATTCTCAGGTTCCTTTATTGTTGACTGTTAACTTCTTCCCCCAAACAAATAGCATAATGTTGATTGTATTGCCTTTTAATGTTGTTCCTTCCAGAATACATCCTTTTGCACATGTCTGCATTCATTTGCATCTGCCATATATATGGTTAGTCTAAGATTTTTTGAAGTTTGCTGACTGTTTTGCTAACTATTATTTGCAAACTTAATAATACACCCTGTACCAAATTCAAATCACTAGGGTGGGAAAGTGCAATAATACTTCTCTCCAAGTATAAAAGAACAAGGGTAAAAGTAAAGTTGCTACAATTTTACCTCAGCATAGGGCTACTCTCTCATGTGTAAGAGAGAGAGACAGAACTGGTGATTTAATCTGGAGGTCATTATGCCTCTGGCAAGGGGAGAGGTTGAGAAGGAGGTAGTAACCTCAGCCAGTGTGAGAATTGTTGGCTGCACAACTAGCTGCAGTGCAGAGTAATGGCAAGAGCTTGGGTTCAATTCCTACATTTTCATGAAGGGGGTTGCTGGTTAGCAAAGTTGACTCTCATTTCAAACTCTTCCCTCACCCAAGGCATAGTAACCCTCAGGTTGAACCACCACCAGTCATCTGTCTCTAAAGAGAGAGCAGCCCTATGATCAGGGTAGGGCTATGGTGACTTTACCATTTTTTGTGTGATGCATAGTGATACCAACAACCAAGGGGGTTGCTGGTTAGCTCAGTTGGCCAGACAGTTGATTTGTAATGTTGAGTAAAAGAACAGCATTTGTTCCATCCTGTAGTATTATTAAACTAATAAATTCCAACTCTTTAAAACCTTTCAGGTAGATTAGCAGGTATTGAGATCTTCGACAAGTATAATGAATTGAGAGGACCAGTGTGAATTCATGCTGCAGTATAGCAATGCAACAATAAACAGCCTGAAGACTTCTAATATTAGAAATGAAGTTAAATTGTATTTAATTTTGGATCACAGAAGATGAACAGTTTTGATAAAGGCTAATTTACAAAATTGAGCAAATTGTTTTGGTGCTTTTATAAATGCCAAAAATTGAAAAATGAAGATCACAAAATCCAAAATTGCTCAGAACAGTTTGAACTTTTGTTTTGAAGTCCAACGTTTCGTAACTATTTAATAAGATAGTTGTCTGATGCACTTTAAAACAGTTTAATTTCTTTGAAACTTTACACTCCATACACTTGAATGTACAGGAAATGAGTTTGCAGATCTTTCTGAAAAAGTATTTTAATCATGGGATGCATGAGGTATGAATGCTGTGAAATTGCCCTTCTGACTCCTGATTATTTAAAGCAAAAGTAACCTAATCTGCTTGTTCGCTGAGTTGCTTAGAAACCCCAATTTTAAAATGTACAATATGATAAATTTGGTAAAATAAAAGCAAAATACAGTGGAAATCTGAAACAAACACAAAGCATGCCAGAGAAATAAGCAAGTCTGGTAGCGTCTGTGGAGAGGGAAACGGTTCTTTTCAAGTCTGGTATGACTTTTCCAGAACTCAATAGATTTGATAGGAGATTGAAGAAATCCTGCATTGTATTCATAGTCATAGAGATGTACAGCATGGAAACAGACCCTTCTGTCCAATCTGTCCTTGCTGACCAGGTATCCCACCTGCCAGCACCCGGCCCATATCCCTCCAAACCCTTCCTATTCTTATCCAAATGCCTCTTAAATGTTGCAGTTGTACCAGCCTCCACCACGTCCTCTGGCAGCTCATTCCATACACGTACCACCCTCTGCGTGAAAAAGTTGCCCATTGGGTCTCTTTTATATCTTTCCCCTCTCACCCTAAACCTACACCCTCGAATGGTCACCCTCATTCTGGACTCCCCGACCCCAGGGAAAAGACTTTGTATATTTATCCTATCCATGCCCCTCATAATTTTGTAAACCTCTATAAGGTCACCCCTCAGCCTCCGACACTCCGGGGAAAACAGTCCCAGCCTGTTCAGCCTCTCCCTATAGCTCAAATCCTCCAACCCTGGCGTATTGTGTGGCAGTATTACTTTGCTAAACAGACTTCAAACAGATGTAGAAACTTAAAACTGGGCATTCATCAGGCACTGTGGACCAACAGCAGCAGTAGAATGTAGCCAAACATAATCTGTGACCAGCATATCCTCCTCTACTCTTACTGTCAAGATGAAGGAACAATCCTGGCTCAACAAAGAGTGCAGGTGGGCATGTGAGGAACAGCACCAGACATAGTTAAAAGTTAGGTGTTAATTTGGTGAAGCTACAAAATAGGGCTACTTGCAAGCCAGACAGCATAAGGAGTAAGTGATTCCATAATCAAAAGATCTAACCTAAACACTGCAGTCCTGTTACGTGAGTCGTCAGTGGTGGTGGACAATTCAACAATCTCATGGAGGACAGTGGTCTACGAATATCCCCATCCTCGCAAAGGAGCCCTACATGAATGCAAGTGTCAAGGCTGAAGTAGTTTCAATCAACTTCAGACCGAAGTGCTGAGTGGATGGTCAATTTTGGTCTCCTTCTCCATATAGATGCCCGTCTTCTGCTTACTTGATTCAGTCTGTATGATATCAAGAAACAGCTGGAGACACTGAATATTACAAAGGTCTGAGCCTGACCATTCAGCTAAAAGTACAGAAGACATGCACTGCAGAACTTGCTGTACTACAAGCCAAGCTGTTATTGTGCTGCTCCACACTGGCATCTACCCAACAATCTGGAAAATGGCCCAGGAAAGTCCTGTACATAGAAAGCCAGATAAATCCATCCTGGCTAAATACCACACTGTCCACTCTTAATCATCAGCAAACTTGCTCAGCAATAATCTGCTCACTCTTAGTTTGAGTGGACCACTCAGCACCTGACCTATTACAACATTGGTTCAAACATGGTCAGAAAAGCTCAGTTCCAGAGATGAGATGAACGTGACTGCCTTGACATCAATGATGCATTTGAACGAGTATTGATCAAGCAAAACTAGTGTCCACAGGAATCGGCAGGGAAATTCTCCTCTAGTTGGAATCATACTCAGGACAAAGTTCAATTGTTGTGATTGTTAGAGGTCAGTCATCTCAGCTCCAGGACATCTCTGCAGACGGTCCTTAGGGTTAACATTTACTAAACAACCTGTTCAGAGATGTTAATTCACACCCCTGGGGAAGATGGGACATGAATACAAGTCTTCTAGTGCAGAGATTGGGACACTATCACTGCAACATGAGCCCTTAAGGAGTAGAGTCTAATGCTCAATCATCTTCAGCTGTTGACATCAATGACCTTCGCTCCATTATAAGGTCAGAAGTTAGCGTGTTCGCTATGCAGTTTTCAGCACCATTTGTGACTCCTCAGAAAGTTTGAGTTCATGTCCTAATGCAGCAAGAGATAAACAATAACCAGGTATAGAATGACAAGTGGCATGTAACATTCATGCCACGCAAAATCCAGGCAATGAAGTCTCCAACAAGAGAGAATCTAACCATTGCCATTGAATTTCAACTGACATTAACAATATTTTGGGGTTACCATTGACCAAATTCTGAATTGGACTAGCTATATAGAGTCATACAACACAAAAGCAGACTCTTTGGTTTGACACGTCCACGCCAACCAAACATCCCAATCTGACTAGTCCCATATTTGCCAGCACTTGCTCCATATTCGTCTTAAACCCTTCCTAATTTTAGAATAGAATGTAGAATAGCCTTTTATTGTCACATGTGCTCCATTGTAGGAGTACAGTGAAAAGCTTTTACAATGTTTGCTTTCTTATGGTGACATCTTAGGTATAAGTACCGAGGTACAATTCTTGCATACATCAGAAAAATAAAAGTAGTTGCATTACTTTACAGAGTTGAGAAAAAAAGTTTAAAAATAGGACAACATTAAAGGTTTGACATTAAAGTAAGGTAGGAAATTTCAAATAGACATTACATTGTACTAGCTCAGTGCAGGGTCTCCGCATGTGGTCTTACCCCGAGTCCAACAGCCTTCCCAGCTCTACTCCAAGCCCCAATCCAGTCTGTATGACATTCATCAGTTCCAGGTCTGTTTCTGTGCTGTACGATTATGATATTAAATAGCTCAAACTCTCCAGTCCTGGCATATCTTTGTAAATCTTTTTTGCATGTAAGAACTGAGCATTTTGCAACATTTTCCCATCTGATGCTCACTCTGTTCATTTGTGGTGAAAAGAACAGGTCAGCAGCAATGAATTCTATAGTGAGTAACTCCTGTCCTGAATCCAAGATGAATGTACACCATCTACAGGGTACAAGGTGTGAGTAAAAAATATGATTGAATACTTCCACTTGTCTGGATGACTGCAGCTCCAACGACTCTCTAAACTTGCCACCATCCAGGAGAAAGAAACCAACTTGATTAGCACCATATCCTCAAACTTCCACTCCCTCCACCACTGACAGTAGCAGCAGTGTGTACCAACTGCAAAGTGCACTGCAGAAAGTCACGAAGGTTCCTTAGACAGCACCCTCCAATCTCACGACACTATCATTAGAAGAAGAAAGGCAACAGGTACATGGGAATACCACCATGTGCATGTTCCCCTCCAAGCCACACACCACCCTAACATGGAAATATATCTTCATTTTTGGCTTAAAATTCTGGAACTCCCTCATTGTCAACAGCTGCAGTGGTGCAAGAAGGCAGCTCACCACCATTCCCTCAAGAGGCTGGGTAAGAAATGTTGACGCAGCCAGTAACATCTACGTGACATACATAAAGAAAAGAAAGGGTCAATTAGTAAACAATTGAAGTCACAATCGATGCTCAAGAACATTTTTTTTTCAGAAAATGTTCTAATTGTCGCTTACAGTTTTTTCTTTAAGCAGTCAGTTGAATTTGTACTGTACAGAAGTTAAGTGTTGAAGGACAGGTGTGGGGTTGAATGATAGGTGTCAAATCACTAAAAGAAAATGTGATTTTCTTATTCATTGAGTTAAAGCATAATATTAATAGTCAGATTTTTATTCTAATGACTTCGTTGAATGTATTAAAATCGGAACCATTTGCTATATTGCTCACAGCGACAGTATGATCCTGCATGGTAGCTCTGCTGCCTCACAGTATCAGGGGCCTGGGTTCGATTCCACCTTTGGGTGACTGTCTGTGTGGAGTTTGTACATTCTGTCAGTGTCTGCATGGGTTTTCTCCGGGTGCTCAAGACACCAGACCCACCTCCACCTTCTCCACCTCCACCAACAACACATAGTCCAAAGGTTTGCAGATTAGGTGGATTAGCCATGATAAATTGCCCATAGTGTCCCGGTTTATGCACGGTAGGAGGATTAATCATGAGAAAAGTACGGTTAGAGGGATAGGATAGGGGTGTGTGTCTGGGAGGATGCTGTTCGAAGGGTCGGTATGGACTCGATGGGCCAAATAGCTTACTTGTACAGTGGGGATTCTATGACTGAAACAGGCCATTGAGAAACTCCATTAAGATCAAAATTTACCATTCATGTGAGAAAATAGTCCAAATTACATTTACTCACGCTGTTCCCACATGCCTTCAGTCTCTTTGCCTTAATTCACCTGTTCAATGTTAATGCAATTTGTGTAACGGCCATTCACTCTGGAAGACCATTTGATGGTCTTGTAAGTTGCTATAGTCACTGATCATTGGGGTGATGTATGCCTATTTTCAGGTGATATCACCATTTTCTTCTGCCATTATCTAATTTGTATCAGGAGCAAATATTGATATCTGGAGCGTTCATTTCACTCTTGCAAACACCCTTGAAGCCGACTGTTGACCATCGTACTGGTTTTCTGCCTCCAAATATCCTTGGACAGAATTTTACCTGGGCCTCTGGATTAATAAGCAAAAGTGAGGACTGCAGATGCTGGAGAATAGAGTCGAGAGTGTGATGCTGGAAAAGTACAGCAGGTCAGGCAGCTTCTGAGGAGCAGGAAATCGATGTTTCGGGCAAAAGCCCTTCGTCAGGAATGGTTCCTGACGAAGGGCTTTTGCCGGAAACGTCAATTTTCCTGCTCCGGATGCTGCCTGACCGCCTGTGCTTTTCTAGCACCATGCTCTCTCCCTTCTGGATTAATAGTCAAGTGAAATTTGACAAGGCTATTACTGGCTCCCCCTTAATCTGACTAATACTGGAGATTTGATGTCATGTTTCTTGTACACGGGAGTCGAAAATAGCAAACTATGTGGAGGTTAAAACATGTTTCACTCCATTCTTCACTTTTAAACTGTTTGAAAGTGTGTCATCAAACTGCATAGTTCAGTGCATCTTGTCATGAAGGGAGCAGGTAAGAATGAGAAGCTTTGATAGATGGGGTATTTTCTCCAAAGTCTTGAAGAATTCTACAATTTCTGGTAAATGCTTTAGTAAAATTTATGAAAGTAAGGTGCGCATGTTCCCTGTGCTTTTCTTGTAACTGGAGTAGATTGTGGCTCCTTCTGTTTTTCTAGAATGAAAATCAAGTGTGCTTCGGATACACTCAGCCTTTCCATTCACAGCAAGAAACAAGATGCAATCTCTTTTGTTCTATTTTTTGGAAAATGTGATGACTTTTGTGTCAAATCATATCCTGTAAAATGGAGCCTATAATTCCAAAAGATGGGAAGTGGTAGCATAATACAAATGTCACTGGATCAGAAATTGGGAGCCCTAAACTAATGTTTTGGAGGCATGAGTTTGATTACCATGGCATAAGGTGTAATTTGAATTCAATGGAATCTGCAATTAAAAGCTGTTGTTATGTCTATGCAACCATTTTCAAGTGTTCCATAAGTTTCAACTGGTTCATTAGCATGGTCTACCCTTCCTGTGACTCTAGGCCTACAGTAATGTGATTGACTCTTAACTGCCAGATAAAATGAGCCAGTCAATTCAAGGGGAAAAAAAGGTACAGGGAATGAAAACTGATCTTGCCAGCAGTTCCCACGTTCCATATATGAATAAAGAAAGATGTGGCAGTAGATGAGATTTTCCATGCCTAACTGGAATTCCATTCTCACTGGTGCTTTTCAACTTGTTAAGCAAGCAGTCAGTAGTCTTTTCAAGCTCGAGTGTTGAAGGTTTGTCATCTAACTAAACCATGACTGGGAGCTGCAAGTATACTTGACCTATCCAAGACTGTTGAGCAGGAAATTCTGCTTGTGTCAAGAGATCCAAACTGCCTGCAGCAATGAAAATCAACACATTGTTTATGATCGTGTTGAATACTGTTCAAATAATGACCGAAATCAGTGAGTGGTGAAAATAGCCTCTTTTATTCAGCAACTGAAGAGCACAAGTTGAAGGTGGCAATAGAATCCTGAAATACAGTTCTTACAAGAGCCCCTTTATCGACAGTTTTCATGTATTAAAATTCCATTATTGTGGTGTTATGTTGTTTCATTCTATAGTACACAAAGGTTTGAGAGGCTTCTGACCTGGGAGACAGGAGATGGGTTAAAACGCATGCCAAGTAACCGGAATGTAGAGTACTGGGCTAATGGTAAGATTCTTGGTAGTGTAGATGAGCAGAGAGATCTCGGTGTCCAGGTACATAAATCCTTGAAAGTTGCCACCCAGGTTTAATAGGGTTGTTAAGAAGGCATATGGTTTGTTAGCTTTCATCGGTAGAGGGATTGAGTTTCGGAACCATGAGATCATGCTGCAGCTGTACAAAACTCTGGTGTGGCCACACTTGGAGCATTGCGTACAGTTCTGGTCACTGCATTCTAGGAAGGATGTGGACACTTTGGAATGGAATCAGAGGAGATTTACTAGAATGTCGGCTGGTATGGAGGGAAGGTCTTACGAGGGAAGAACTTTGTTTGCACTGTCACCTCACAGCACAAGGAACCCAGGTTCGATTCCGGCCTCTGACGACTGTCTGTGAAGTTTGCACATTCTCCCCGTGTCTGCGTGGTTTCCTCTGGGTGCTCCAGTTTCCTCCCACTGTCCAAAGATATGCAGGTTAGATGGATTAGACGTGCTTCATGGATGTGTGGGTTACATGCATTAGTCAGGGATAAATATAGGATATTAGGGTAGAGGAATGCATCTGGATGGGTTGCTCTTCGGAGGATCGGTGTGGCCTTGTTGGGCTGATGGGCCTATTTCCACGCTTCTTTAAAAAAAATCTATAAAGAAAGGCTGAGGGACTTGTGGCTAGGGAGAAGAAGGTTGGGAGGTGACTGAATTGAGACATCAGATTAACAGAGAGTCACATAGGTTGGACAGTGAGAGCCTTTGTTCCTCCAATGGCGATGGCTAGCACATAGTTTTAAATTGAGGGGTGATAGATATAGGACAGATGTCAGAAGTAGTTTCTTTACTCAGAGTTGCAGGGGCATGGAACGCACTGTTTGTAACAGTAGTAGACTCGCCAGCTTTAAGGGCATTTAAATGGTCATTGGATAGTCATATGGACAAGAATGGAACAGTGTAGGTTAGATGGGCTTCAGATTGGTTCCACAGGTCGATGCAACATTGAGGGCCGAAGGGCCTGTACTGCACTGAAATATTCTATGTTTTAGTGCTGGCTGCTACTTCTGTTGGGATTAAGAGTGTCTGTCTCGTCTGCTTGTGTAATTAAGAGGTATTAGTCCTTTTGTCTTTTAAAATAGTAAATGTTAGCAAAAATACTAGGCCTATATGCTCTAAATAAATTAGAAATTGTAGCTGTACGTAATAAAATATATTAACTGATTACCACAGCTGGCCTGTAGATTTGTTTACTATTTGCCTGTGTGAGTTTCATTCATTCATGCAATTTCATGGAAGCCTGTTTTGTCAGTTAGTTTCTTAAAGGGATAATGGCCCAGTTAAAAGGTATCTAATCTGTTTGGTGTTCTATAATCTATTCAGATCCAGGAGATGGTTGGTAAGCGCTGATTAATATGATAATGTTTCTTGGAGACTTGATGGGAGTAGCATTTTTTTACAATATTGACACCAATTTGGAGGTAGCTAGGTCTAAACACTGCTTGTAGCAAAGGCTAATAAGATGTGAAAATGCAGTTATGGGTTTGAAAGGATTGTTTTGATTAGAAAGGATTTTTAAAATTTGGTCTATTTTATGACATTAAAATGGACTACAAACCACGGTTTTATGAATGAATGAAACTGTGCTATAGTAAATAATAGGTTAGTAAAGGATTATGAATGAATGAACAGGAACCCAGTATTTAGGAATATAGTGAGCTGGTGAGTGAGTTAGTAAAGATAACCTAAAACGTAACATCTCACAATTGGATCAAGCTGTCAGGCTGGTGAATATTTGGAAATATCTTCTCCCGAGGGCTGTGGAAGCTCAGTTTTTAAGTGTTGATAAATTATCAATGGTGTTTATGGGATAGTGTGGATAAAAAGTATAATAGTGTTTGGTTATCCATGTTCATATTAAATCCCAGCTGCTCAACAGGCTGAATGGCCACCTCCTCCTGTGTTCCTATTTTCCTATAAGCAAGCAATTGATCTTGCTATCACCAAAGTTGCTCCCATGAAATCAGATGCTGAATAACTCATATACTGAAGTCAGCAGAAGTCCACATGGGTTGAATACTGTTTGCACAGTAAAGCTTTTAAAAAGTCTGTGTATTTTGGAATGATTTTTAAAAGCAATTTGATCTGAATAGTGCAGTGAAATGTCAAATTGAATCAAGAAAATGTTTGTGTTTGTAGGAGATTGTCAAAATAAATTTCGTAGTCAGTTGGAAACTGTTTGAGACCAAATAATTTTGGAAGCTACTCTGTCACTGCATAATTGGTAACAAGAAACCATTGTCAAAGGATTGCTTAATTTATCTATTGTCTAAAGTGTGGCAGCTTATTAGGCAGCTAATAAAAACCATCTTATAATGAGATACTATCAATTTGAAGATTAGGTTTAAAACATTGATTATATGCAAAAAATAGTTTAAAAACTGAACATGACTATCAAACCACTGCATGGCTTATCACAAGTTCCATCTGACACAATGGTTGAATTTGTTTTCCTGGCACTTAGGATCATTTGATCCATGTTTGACTCACTTGTGTTGCTCATGATGAATATCAGCCTATGTGCTTTGAATTCAGATCAATTTAATTGTATATAATAATTAACAGAGACCTCTCTAAAACTGTAAGACATAAGAGCAAAAGTAGACCATTCAGCCCATCAAGTCTGCTCAATCATTCAGTAAGATTATGACTGATGATAATCCTCAATTCTGTTTTCCTGATTTATCTCCATAATCATTGATTCTCTTGCTGATTATCCACCTTACCAAGTGGTAATTTTGATTTGATTGTGCATTATCTGTATTTTATGTGCTGTGACAGCAAGGGACAGAGTTTGTCAACATTGTTAAAAAAGCACAGGTCAAAGGGGGAAAATAGTAAAAAAGAAAAATGTAATAGTTCTTTCTTTAGGATATAAAGCAAATCAACAAATGGAGGTTAATAGTATATTAGAACCATTATAGAGACATAGTTATAAGGAAATCAAAGTGGGAACTAAATATTCAGGGTATGTAATTTCAAACAGGAAGGGTGGTAACATAGCAATAGAATAAGTGTGATAGCAAGAAATAATTTTAGATTGGAGAATGTAGTATCCTTATAGACAGAGGTAAACAAATGGATGTTGGGAGAAGACACTGGGAGGAGTCAATAGAATCCCTAACAATCTTTGGGACATAGAATAAATCAGGAGCTAATAAAGGCATGTTCTTTGGATTTATAAAAAAGTGCATTAATCATGGATGACTTCAATCTTGTGTAAATTGGGAAAATCAAATTGATATGAGTAGCTACAGGAATAATTCATACAGTGCATTCAGGACAGTTTCTTAGAACAATATGTTGTAGATCCAATGAACAATCGGGCTATTTTGGATCTGGTAACACAGCCCTTCTCCAGCATTTCTTCATTGTCCAGCTCAGTATGACTTCCCTTACTATTACACTTGTATCAATCTTATCTTAGCTGGAGCAAGTCTATCAATGGCAATGCTTATCACGATATCCTCTGGAATCTTCCAAGGATCTATCTGTGGTTGCCTCCATTTTGTCATCATAAGCTAGATTGTTTTTAGTATTTTCTCATAAATATGGGCATAACTGTCAAGGCTGGTATTTGTTGCCCATCCCTAAAATGAGGTTGAATTGAGTTTCAGCAGGTAGTTAAGAGACAACCACTTTACTGTGCATCTGGATTGAATGCAGATCAAACCAGATAAGGGTCGCAGATTTCCTTCTTCCCTAAAAGACCTTAATAAGCCACTTGAGTCTTTGTAACAATCAACAATAGTTTCATAGTTGCCACAACAGAGATTAATTTTTAACTCCAGAGTCTTACTAATGAATGGAATTGAATTTCCACCATCTGCCGAGTCGGGATTTGAGCTTGTGTCCCCAGAACATTAGCTTATGTCTCCAGATTAGTCCTAATAGCATCCCACCTTGATTGCTCATCCAACAGCTACTGTTGAGTTAAGATGAGAATTTCACAAACACTTTGACCATAAGTCCTGCAATTGAGAGTTCATTGGTCTATCAAATGACCATCCACACTCTAGACAGCAATGGTGGCCACTGTTCAGACTGCATCCAGACCTAAGTAGTAAGGTTGATTAAAGGGGTGAGACTAGGCTAGAAGGCCATGATGATTGGGGGCTGAAGTAGATTGGTGAGGCAGCAAGGAAACAAGAACCAAAAACAGGAATTGCTGGAGAAATTCAGCAGATCTGGCAGCATCTATGGAGAGAGAAGCAGAGTTAATGTTTCAAGTCCAGTTACCTTTCTACAGAATGTGATTTTCGTGAGGTTTTATTGTCACATTGCACTGCTGCTGAAATCTGGGAAGTAATCAAAACAAATTTGGGTTAATTCATCACTTCTCAGAAAACCCATGCATACAGAATTTGTACAATAGCATGAATTGATGTTTGAAAAGTAAAGATGCCTTTTATTCTTGTATTTTATTTTGGCACATTTTGTTTTGCTGCAGTATGAGCAGTTGAGAATATTTTGTGCATCAAAATATATTTTCTCAACATGGACTAATTCGAGCAGAAAGATAGACTTCAGAAAACAAAACCCTAATTAAGTTACATCTTAATAGCAATTATGTAGATTTTTTTTTAAAGGGAAAATTGCAAAAAATTCTTCTCCGGCCTTTTTATTATAGGCAGAGAGGTAATGGGCTTTAAGGAATCATTGAGTCAAACAGCGTAGAGACAGACACTTCAGTCTAAATCGTCCATGCCGATCAGGTTTCCCAAACTAAACCACTCCCATTTGCCCGCGTTTGGCCCATGTCCCTCTAAACCTTTCCTGTTCATGTCCAAATGTCTTTTAAGTGTTGTAACTGTACCTGCATCTACTAATTCCTCTGGCAGTTCATTCCATGTACACACCACCCTCTGTGTGAAAACTTTGTCAATTCGGACCCTTTAAATCTTTCCCCTCTCACCTTAAATCTATGCAGTCTCGATTTGAATTCCCCTACCCGAGGGTGAAGACATTTGCTGTTTACCTTATCTATACCTGTCATGATTTTTAAGCTGCTTTTAAGGTCACCCCTCAACCTCCTATGCTTCAGGCAAAAAAGTCCCAAACTATCCAGCCTATCCTTATAATTCAAATCCTCTAGTCCCAGTAACATCCTTGTAAATCTTTTCTGCACGATTTCCAATTTAATGCTATCCTTCCTATAGCAGGGTGACCAGAACTATACTCCAACCTCCAAAAGTGGTTTCACCTATGTCCTCTACAGCCACGACATGACGTCCCAAATCCTATACTTTAATCTCTGACCAATGAAGACAAACGTACAAATTCCACCTTCATGACCCTGTCAATCTATGATGTCACTTTCATTGGATCTGTGTACCTGAATCCCTACACCTCTTTTTAACAGCATTCCCAAGGGCCCTACCAATATCTGTACAAGTCCTGCCCTTGTTTGTCTTATCAAAATGCAATACCTTGTATTTATCAAAATTAAACTCTTATCTGTCGCTCCTCAGCCCACTGGCCCAGCTGTTCAAGATTCCATTGTACTCTTAAATAACATTATTCAGTAACCACTGTACCACCACTTTTGGTGTCATCTGCAAACTTATTAATCATGTTTCCTATGGTTCCCATTAAAATTATTTATATAACTGACAAACAACAGTGGATCCAGCACCGCTCCCTGCGGAGCATCACAGGTCTCAGGCCTCCAGTCTGAAAAACAATCCTCTCCCACCACCCTCTGTCTCCTACCATAAAGCCAGTTCTGTACCGATTGGCTAACTCTCCCTAGATCCCGTTTGATCCAACTTTACTAACCAGTCTACCATGAAGAACCTTGTCAAAGGCCTTACTAAAGTTCATGTAGCCAATGTCTGCCCCTCTCCCTCGTCTATCTTAATTACGTCCTCAAAAAACTCAATCAAGATTTACAATATAGGTTTAAGGAAGCCGTTGGACTTGGTATTGATGGAAAAGGTGGCCCTGTAGGTTGGGAATGGGATTAGAAGCAATGTTGAGTTGGGCTGGGATTCTTGGCAGATATCCATCAAAATTGGGAGTGGCAATTATGTATTGTATGATGAAATATAACGTATTTCTGAGAGTTTGGATTTCAAACCAGTGGGATATGGGTGTTGATTGCTTTTTGTAAAGGGTTTCCTTAAATAAAGGAAATCAAGGTCAGAGAGTCCTTTTGAGAAACTAATGTAATCCATTGGGTGTCTCAGAGATGGTATCTGCAAACCCCTGGAGTGCTAATGGAAGAGTGTTGATATTGTGGGATTTATATAGGTATTAACTTTCTATTGGTTTAGAATAATATAGGATTGTGTTTGGCTGAAGGAAAAACTCAGAGATTGAAGCGTTTAGTGCAGGTTTGGATTGCAGCAGCTAGGGTCAAAAGTAAAATTCTCTCTATTCTCGAGAAGAGTTCAGGTCAAATTCACTTACTTCGATTGTAAAGATTTAGATTGTGAAGTTTCCAGACTTGGAGTGTTTGATTAAAAATTAATAAATTACTTATTGGGAGTTAGCGGCAAGATGGTTCAGTGGTTAGCACTGCTGCCTCACAGCGCCAGAGGGTCTGGGTGGATTCTCTTCAGAAGTTCGGTATGGATTCAATAGGCCAAATGGCTTGCTTCCACATTATTCTATGATATCAAGAAAATCTGAACTTTTTGCTGTGCGCGTAATCTTGTCAGAAGACCTAACAGTTCACAGGATGTAACTGAGGAGAAGCAGTTCAATCAAATGTAAAGATTTGATATGGATGTTTTTTTTTTGTAGGATTTGAATCACTATAGGGTAGTAATATTGGGGGAAAAATTAGACTTTATTTTGCTGTCTGTTTTAAAATCTTTCGAAATGTGTCCTATATTTGGTTTATTTCAATTTTATTATTTTCTTTTCTGATACAATATTATATCATTTGACTATCCATGAGCAACACAACAGGAAATCTGTTAATATCCATGACTCTGAATTTTGGTTAGTGTACTGTTCTGATCAGGTCACGACAGGAAGGATTACACTCCTTACAGCCCTACCATTCACCATGAAACTCCTATCTTGATTTGACTTTCTAAAATGCAGGACATCACATTTATTTGTATTAAACTAAATTTGCCATTTCTCAGCCCACTTACCCAGTTGATCAAGATCCTGCTGTAATTTCTGAAACTTTTCTTTCACTCTGAGATACTGCCTATTTTAGTGTCATCTGCAAACTTACTAATCATGCCTTGTACGCTCTCATCCAAATTATTGATAGACATAACAAACAGCATTGGGTCTAGCAGCAACCCCTGAGGCACATCAGTAGTCACATGCCTCCAGTCCAACAAGCATCCTTCCACTATTACCTCCTGCTTCCTACCATCAAGCCAATTGTGTACCCAATTTGCCAGCTCCCCCTGGTTTCCATGTAATCTAACCTTCCAGAGCAGCATACCATGTGGAACCTTATCAAAGGCCTTACTGAAATTCATATATACTATGTCTACTGCCCTGCCCTCATCAATGTTCTTGGTCACTTCATCAAAGAACTTGAACAAATTTGTGAGGCATGATTCCCCCACACACAAAGTCATGTTGATTACTCTTAATCAAACCATGTCTTTCCAAATGCATCCATATCTTATCCCTCAGAATCTTCTCAAGTAACTCGCCTACCACAGAGTTAAATTCTACTGGTCTATAGTTCCCAAGCTTTTCTTTGCAGCCTATCTTGAATAAGGGCACAACAGTCTTCCAGAACCTTACCTGTGGCTAACGATGATGTAAATGTATCAGCCAGGGCCCCCGCAGTTTCTTCACTAGCCTTTTGATGGGTTCTTAGATATATCTGGGTAAAAACAATGACTGCAGATTTTACTGCTCCTCGGCTGCTGCCTGAATTGCTGTGCTTTTCCAGCACCACTCTAATGTAAACTCTTAGATATATCTGGTCAGGACTAGGAGTTTTAGCCATTTTCATACATTCTAATACATCCAGCACCACCTCTACTATGATATGGACCGTCCCAAGATATCGCCATTAACTTCCTCAAGTTTTCATGTCTTCCTTCAAGGTAAACACGGAGGAGAAATATTCATTGTTAATTGTGGAGTTTTGACATTTTGAAGAGAGCAGGGAGCTCATTAAGAAAAAACATTTTTTTAAAAACTAGCCAATCTAACAAAGCATGTTTTGCTTTACTGGAAGTAATTATTCAGAGTTAACTGCAAATTATTTGTGTGTTGTGATTTAGCAATGATTATTTGTATGTCTTAATCATGAATACTAATGATAAATTGTGGCTTTTGGTTGTTTGTCAAGGGGACATTATTTTCAACTGTCACTACCCAGATCTGCCTCCAGATTTCATCTTTGGAGAAGATGTGGACTTTCTGCCTGAACCCACAATGCTGCATGTGAGTTTGATTTAAAATTATTATGATCTGAATCTTGCTTATGGCACAATAGATTTAGAATATCGTCTGAATAAGCTAACATCAGCAGAACCTTGATGCTTCCATGTGATCCTTATTTGAAATTATGCCAGTACGTATGAAATCTATTACCATTTAAAACTGTATGATTTTACAATTTTAATACAGAATTTCTTGTATGTGAGAAAGTATGTTTTAAAGGAGCTTTTCTCCATTCTGTCATATGTAACTTTATTAATCAATGTCTGCGTACCAACATGGTTTGACAAAGTAATACTAGGTTTGCCTACATTTTCATTCTGTGTGAAAGTGTGTACCTCCATGAAAAGTTTGAAGAAGGGTAACTGGACCTGAAACATAATTCTAATTTCTCTCTACAGATGCTGCCAGTGCTATTGTGCTTTTGCAGCAATTTTTGTTCTAGTTTTTGCCTCCTATGAAAGATTCTGCTTTTGCTTTGATTAGTTATGTCTAAAGTAAAACTTGTTAAATGAATTGCAGCTCAAGTAATGCTGTAGTGGCCACATCACTAGGCTAGTAATCCAGTGACTGCAGGTTAATGTTGAGCAGTAAGCTTTTGTGTGAGCGGTTGGGGGAGAGCACATCCTGAGTGAGAAATGGCCAGAGTGAGTGCGTGTTTCTGAAAATTTGGTGCAGAGGGAAGATGTGCTTTTTGCCTTTTTTATAGTTTATAGTTTGTAAGGACTCTTTATTCTTTTG
Source organism: Chiloscyllium plagiosum (assembly GCF_037043375.1). Taxonomy (NCBI): domain Eukaryota; kingdom Metazoa; phylum Chordata; class Chondrichthyes; order Orectolobiformes; family Hemiscylliidae; genus Chiloscyllium; species Chiloscyllium plagiosum. The sequence continues at coordinate 133,785,082 of NW_028270141.1, forward strand.
TCACTAGGACCAGGGAATAAGAACCCTAGAGTAATTGGTATTATTTGATATTAAGCATCTTCCAAAAAGTTGATTTTGTTTTTGAAGGTGATGAATCCTGCTCAGAGAGCTGAAAGCCATTGTATGCTTTTCCTGCTCTGTGTAGGAAGCTGGGAACATTTTCCAGTGCCACAGACCAGCCTGTGTGCAGGAAGTGACTCCAACTGAACTCCTGGAAGCCATGGGTTTGGAGCTGGAGCAATGGCTGGGGATGCTCTGGAAAATCGGCAAGGTGGAGAGTGTAATGGATAGCACATATTGAAAGATGTGCACACCCCAGGCTAATACTCCACAGGCAGGAAGGGGATGGATGACTGTCAGCAAGAGAAAAGGAATAGGCAGGTAATGCAGGAGTCTCCTGTGACTATTCCCCTGCAAAACAGCTCTATCACTTTGGATCCTACTGAAATGACTGACCCTCTCATGTGGGGGAGGATGAAACAGCAACAGCCAAATTTGTTACACTGTAATTGGGGAGAAGTTTTTTAAAAAAGTGGGAATGCAATGGTTATAGAGGATTCAATTAAAAGGAATAGGCAGGCATTTCAGTAGCCACAAATGAGATTCCAGGATGGTATGCTGCCTCCCTGATTCCAGGGTCAAGGATGTCCCAAGGCAGCTACAGCCTTTCTGGAGGGGAAGGTGAACAATCAGTGGTTGTGATGCACATTGGCACAAACGACATAGGTTTAAAACAAAAAGGTGACTTGCTAAAAGCAGAATGTAGGTGTTAGGAAGTCAGTTGAAAAGTAGGGTTTCGAGTTACTGATCTCAGGATTGCAATCAGTGTTAATGCTAGTCAGTGATTTTTATTATTGTCACATATACCATGATGCAGTGAAAAGTGTTGTTTCGCATGCTACCCAGGCACATCATATAATAAATAAGTACATTAGAGTAATAGAATAGAATGAAGAATATCATGTTACAGCTACAGAGAAGGTGCAAAGAAAGATTAGCTCTAATATATGAGAGGAAACATTCAAAAGTCTGAAGCAGCAAGGAAGAAGCTGAATCTGGGAGTATGTATTTTCAAACTTTTGTATCCTCTGCCTGACTGAAGAGGGTGGAAGAGATGGAAGGGATCTTTGATATGCTGGCTACTTTGTCAAGGCAGTGGGATTTATAGATGGAGTCAATTGAAAGAAGGCTGATTTGAAAGGTGGACTGGATTGCGTTCACAACTCTCTGAAATTTCTTGCAGTCTTAGAATGAGCATACCAACCTCTGGTGCATCCAGATAGGATGCTTTCTATGGTGCACCTATAAAAATACACAGACCCCCCCCACCCAGTGGGAATTGCATTAAACAGGGAATTAGAGGTGCATGAAATAAAGAAGCATCTGGAATTTTGGGTGACTTGGACCTGCACGTAGATTGGGAAATAAAATTAATAACAATACTATAAAATAGGAATTTCTGGAGTGAATACAGGATAGTTTTCTGGACCAATGCATTGAAGAGCCAACTAGAAAATACCCTGGACTGGGTATTGTGAAATGAGAAACAAATAATATAATTATTTGTTGTCCCTTGGGGATGAGCAAATGTAATATGAAAGAATTCTTCTTCTTGACGGAGAGTGATGTAGTTGATTCTGAGATCAGGGTCCTGAATCTAAATAGATGGTCTGAGACACGCGTTGGCTAAATTAGTTTGGGGAGCATTACTTAAAGGGGTGATGTTGGAAAGGCAATAGCAAATATTCAAATAGTGCATCTGTTCAAATGCTTGCAGTTGCTGACTGGTGGTAAAGTCCTGATAGCTAAAAGTTCAGTCTTCTAAAATTTCTTCCTTTGTAAACACTTGAAATTCAACCTCTATTACAGACTTGGTAAGAAAGCAGCAGTGTGGGCTATTATGAGCTAAACGCTAGTTCCACCTGACAGTTGTAGATTCCAGCAGGAAGCAAAGATCTGTAAGAGCTTTACCCCTTAGAGATTTGACTAGAAATCTTAACATATTGGAGCATAGCTTGTGACAAATAATTTTAATCTGAGAACCAATTACATTTTTAAAAGAGCAAAATTGAACAGAAGAGTTCGGCATCCAGGAGAATCTGCACACAACTAATCAATAGATGAAGCTTTGAGCTTAAAATGCCGAAGAGACCATATTTGTTGGAATTATTTGTAAGTCTTTGTCAGATTTATTACAGTTGAAATTTTTTTTGTGTAAAGCAGTTCAGGATATGCTGAACTGGATCTAAGGACCGATATAGCTTATGATGAACATGCCCTTGAAGCTGTGCAGTTATGGCACAATGTTCTACATATGTTTCAGCATGCCTATTGTAGGCACTGATTTCTGGTTGTTCTCTACTATTGTGAGCAGTGTTCCATCTAAGTTTCTTAGCAACTGCATGGGTCTCTGAGGCCCCTCTGTGGCAGCGACTGCTTGCAGTCAGCATGCTGAAACTTATGACCATATGTGGAACAACATGCCGCAACTGTGCAGCTTCAAGGGAATGTTGATTGTAAGCTTTTATCAGCCGTTTGATCCTATCAAGGACAGAGGAATGGTGGCAGCATACTTTTACCCACACGTGCTACTTTCCCTTCAAAATAAAAGATCCAAAAATTCTTAAACTGTTGTTGACAAAGACAATGCCTGTTGTTGTGGTTCTGTTCGCCGAGCTGGAAATTTTTGTTGCAAACGTTTCGTCCCCTGTCTAGGTGACATCCTCAGTGCTTGGGAGCCTCCTGTGAAGCGCTTCTGTGGTGTTTCCTCCGGCATTTATAGTGGCCTGTCCCTGCCGCTTCCGGTTGTCAGCTTCAGCTGTCCGCTGTAGTGGCCGGTATATTGGGTCCAGGTCGATGTGTTTGTTGATGGAGTTTGTGGATGAGTGCCATGCTTCTAGGAATTCCCTGGCTGTTCTTTGTTTGGCTTGCCCTATAATGGTAGTGTTGTCCCAGTCGAATTCATGTTGCTTGTCGTCTGCATGTGTGGCTACTAAGGATAGCTGGTCGTGTCGTTTCGTGGCTAGTTGATGTTCATGGATGCAGATCATTAGCTGTCTTCCTGCTTGTCCTATATAGTGTTTTGTGTAGTCCTTGCATGGGATTTTGTACTCTAGTTTTGCTCATGCTGGGTATCGGGTCCTTCGTTCTGGTGAGTTGTTGTCTGAGGGTGGCTGTTGGTTTGTGTGCTGTTATAAGTCCTAGTGGTCGCAGTAGTCTGGCTGTCATTTCAGAGATGTTCTTGATGTATGGTAGTGTGGCTAGTCCTTTGGGTTGCGGCATGTCCTCGTTCCGTTGTCTTTCTCTTAGGCATCTGTTGATGAAATTGCGTGGGTATCCGTTTTTGGCGAATACCTTGTACAGATGTTCCTTTTTCTCTTTTTGCAGTTCTGGTGTACTGCAGTGTGTTGTGGCCCTTTTGAATAGTGTCTTGATGCAACTTCGTTTGTGTGTGTTGGGGTGGTTGCTTTCATAGTTCAGGACTTGGTCTGTGTGTGTGGCTTTCCTGTATACCTTTGTGGTGAATTCTCCGTTCGGTGTTCTCTGTACTATCACGTCTAGGAATGGGAGTTGGTTATCCTTTTCTGATGCCAAATATTTTGTGTGCTGTTTTTTAAAAATGGTTTCTTGATTTGAGAGATCACATGCATTTCCTACAATACAACTGAAACCAATATTGCTGCTGTCCTTCATTTTCTGAGCTCTGTTAATTTCTTATTTATAGCAAACACAGTTTACAGTTTTGGTCCCCATATTTAAAAGTAATTACTGGCATTAGAGGATGCCCATGTCCCACAAATGAATTTAAAAGAAAAAGTAGTTCAAAAGAGATTCACTAGGCTGTTTCCTGGGATGAAGAGGTTGACTGACCAAGAACGACTAAGCAGATTATGCCTTTACTCATTAGAGTTTGATGGGGTAGGTGTGATCTTTATTGAAACTTGCAAAAATCTGATGGATCTTGAGAGTGTAGATGTTGAAGATGTTTCATGGGGGAGTCTTGAACTTGGAGACATGGTTACAGAATAAGGAGAAATCTATCTAAATCTGAAATGCAAAAGGAATTTCTTCTCGGAGGGTATTGAATCTCGGGAAGCTCATTTTGTGACTGGTTTCTTTTCAGATTTGGAGAAATTTACTTTTTAGTTCACTGTGTATGGAATGAAAAATTGTTACCTATGTTGTGATAATAATATGCTCCAATGAAATTTATTGTATTAGTTCAAATCCAGCCAGTAGCTCATGTTTCTGGATTTTTTGTGAATCAAGCAGGTCCAATTTTCAAATATTTCATGTGTGGTGAATCATTGCTCATGACAATGACTTTACTCAGCTGACATATTTGAAAGGCCAAATAAGGGAAGAAGTGACTGTATGAACATAGAACTATTGTTTTGCAAATATCAATCAAAGCTCCAATTCTAAGTAGTATTACTATACCATTGATACTACACAGGCAGGGACAATTATGGTATTTGCAAGGAACTAATGTAAACCATTTTGAACTTTCCAAGAAATGTTATTCTGTTTGGCAAGTTGATATTTAAACTGTGTAGTTTTGCATCATTTAAATTCAATGTTGCAAGCAATTTGCAAGATAATTTTACATAGCAATTTTATTCAGAGTTGATTATCTAATTTTTGTTTCTCTCCTTTTTATCCTTTTATTTGTGAAGCAATTGAAATAATGTTTTGAGCTCAAAATAGAAATTTCTAAAATAGAAATTTGTCAAGTACAGAAACTTGTTTGTCACAGAAATTCTGTATTGAATTTTTTTTTGAAATGCACAAAGATGCGGAAGGAAGATAATTGTGTATAGGGGTCACACTATGCTCAGCATCACCAACCCGCGAAATTATGGCAGTAGTGAGCAATATTAATTGCATATTTTACCTTGTCATACAGATTGCAGTATATTTGTGACACATATTGCTGAAAAGCCACAACAGTAGTTCAGCATTCTTAGTGATGCATCTTGGACCTCGTAGAAATTGCTGCCTAATAGTGCATATCACATATGCATAAATAAATGCATTTCATCTTTTAATGTTTACCAGTTTATATGTTTTGCCATCAAATAACAAGGCATTAAAATAAGGCATACATGATTTATATCTTTGATGGGAAGTCTTGAAATTTGTGTCCAGTCTCAACATTTTTAATATGGAAACAAAGGACTCTTTTCTACAAAAATAAAGAATTAAAGCAAAACCTTTTTGAGCCTGCTCAGCCATTTAGTGAGATTGTGGCTAATCTAGCTCAAAACCATTTTTATTGCACTATCCCTGTATTCCTTAATGACTTAATATGTAAATTTGTATTAATTTCAGTCTTGAAAGCATTCAAATACGGTGTTTCCAGGCTTCTGGGGCAGAGAATTCCAAATATCCATCAATTTCTGAGTGAAGGAATACCTTTTCATCTCAGTACTAAATGGCCAACACCTTATTCTGAGACTCTGTCCCCTGGTTCTAGACCCTCCCAGTCAGGGGAATAAACCTGCCTGTATATATCCTGTACAATATTTGTATGTTTGAAAGTGATCACCTCTACTGTGATCTCTGAAGAACAGAATCTAGTCTGTTTAATCTTTCCTCTACGGGCAAATCCTGCACCCCAGAAATTAGTTCAGTGTGTTAAGTGCACTCTCCTAGCATTGAGCAGATCTTTCCTTGAGTAAGGATATCGAAACTCCATGTGCTAGCCCAAAATGAGACTGACTGAGACTGCACAGAATGCAATAAGACTGTGTTATTCTTATAGTCAAATCTTCTTGAAGGCCAACATTCAATTTGCCTTTGTAATTGATTTCAGAATTAATGTTCATTGCGTTGTGTTCAAGGCTATGGAAATGCCTTTCAGGTTGAACATTTCCTAGCCCCTCATCATTGATTAAATACTCTGTATTTCTTTTTTCTTCTTCCCAAAGTAAATAACCTCACTTTCCTTCATATTGCATTCCATCTGTCCAATTTGGACCCATTGCTTTGCCTTTTCATGTCTTGATGCGTCTTTCCACCCACCTCTGAAATCTTACTTCCATCTAGTTTTGTGCCATGTGCAAACAACCTCTTTTTGGGAAATCCCTCAAGACAGAGGCAGATGTTCCTTCCCCACCTTGTGTTGTGGGGCCTAAAATAACTAAATGCTCTAAGACTTGACTTGCAAACCTTGTCAGAGCTGGACCGGTCTTTAAAGGGAGAGTCAGTTTTCTACAAACTCCTTCCTTTTTATGTTGGGCTAAGAATTCCTTTGAGTTACTACTGATGTATTGTTCTCAGTGAGGCTTTGTGGGTGTCTCTGAAGTATTTCCTCTGCCCTCCCCATAACTACTTGCTGTGAGGAAGTTTAGAGTGCAAGTTCAATTGTGCAATTTTGTCAGTCTGCCTATTACAATGATTAACCGTAACCCAGTGCCTCGATAATGCTGTATTTGGGCCTGAGAGGGGAAACTGATATTGGAGTGTGTGTCATGCTGGTGGATTTGCACAATTTTTGTGGAGACATCACTGGTGATATTTCAGGTGATTGCAGTGCATTGCTCACATCTTCAATGCATACAATAATGCTAGTAACATTGCTGAGTTATACACCATAGCTTGGCGCAGGTTTGCAAACTTGGAAGTTTGTGAATACCTGTGACCCAGACACTGATCCTTGCAGTAACCCGTTGTCACAGCCTGCCAACCTGAAAATGTACCTTATTCTTGGTTTCTAGAATCATCATCACAGAATCCCTATAGTGTGAAAACAGGGTATTTAGCCCAACAAGTCCACACCGACTCTCCGAAGAACAACCCACCCAAACTCATTCCCCTACCCTACAGCTGTACATTTGCCCCTGATTAATGCTGCCAACTTACACATCCCTGAACACTATGGGCAATTTAGCATTGCCAATTCACCTAACCTGCACATCTTTGGACTGCGAGAAGAAACCGGAATGCCCGGAAGAAACCCGCACAGACACTGGGAAATGAGCAAACTCCACATAGACAGTCACCCGAGGCTGTAATCAAACCTGGTTCACTGGCATTATGAGGCAGTAGTGCTAACCACTGAGCCATCGTGCCGCCCATTTTGTCCATTATCTGTTCTCAAACTTACTGTTATAAAAAAAATTGATCATATTATTTCACATGGTTCTAATGTTCTAACGAAAATATAATTTTAGTTTTTAGTTCTGTGAAGATATGACCTGGTTTATTCAAAGGATCAGAAAGTCAATCATCAAGTTCAAAAAAGCATATATGAGATGTCAGCTAAATGACCTTGAGAGAAAATTGTTGGAAGTGTTTGCTGACTTCATTTTTATGACCACTAGAGAGTGAGAAAAAAATAGAGCCAGAAGTAAGTTAATGCAAGGAGAAAAGGCTCATAACAGAGTAGAGGGTTATTAGCAGTCTACAGTTAGAACTGGAGATAAATTGAGGTGCTTAGATGTGTGGAGGAAGGGATGGCTTAATGGTGTTATCACGAGACTGTTTATCCAGAGACCCAGCTAAAGTTATAGGGACCTGTGTTCAAATCCTGCCATGGCAGATGGTGAAATTTGAATTCAATAAGTATCTGGTGTCTAATGATGACTGTGAAACTGGTGTTGATTGTCACAAAAATCCATCTGGTTCACTAATGTCCTTCAGGGAAGGAAACTGCCATTCTTACCTGGTCGAGCCGACATGTGACTCTGGACCCACAACAATATGGTTGATTCTTATTTGTTTGCTGGGCAATTAGGGATGAGTAGTAAATGCTGGTCTCGCCCGTGACATCCACATCATGTGAATGAATTCAAAAAAGAAATCAGTGAGAATAAAGTAGACTTTGGCAATATCAAAGAAGAAGACATCCTACAAGGCTATTGAAGACATGAGTTTAGCGAACCCATTGTAAGTAATTGAGCTGATTTAGCTTAGCTTGAATGAAAGCAAAACACGAGATGCTGGAAATCTGAGACAAAAACAAACTTCTGGAGAAACTCAGCAGGTCTGTCAGCATCTGTGGATAGAGAACCAGAGTTAATGTATGACTTCTCTTCATTCTATCAAGCCAGTTTGTGCATTGGATCAGACTTTTCCAATGTTGCTGTCAGCTGGGATCATCATAATGTCAGTATATCCCCACTGCAATTTAACGTATTCTAATTTTGTTTACTAACCTCTTTTTAGCGTGGGACATTATCAAAAGCTTTCTTATCCATTCTGCTAGTTACATAATCTTCTAAAACTTGCAATTAATTTGTTAATCATGAGTTCCCTTTCATAAATCTGTATTCACGCTACCCAATCTGAAAGGACCAAGAGCAGCAGATACATGGGAATACCACGACTTGCAAGTTCCTTTCCAAGCCACTCACCATTCCACTAACCTGGAAATATATTGCCATTCCTTCAGTGTCACTGGGTAAAAATTTTGGAATTGCACCAAACGGCATTGTGGGTTTATTTAAAGAATATGGACTGCAGCGATTCAAAAAGGCAGCGCCTCATCATCATCTCAAGGATAATTAGGAATGGGCAATGTACGCTGGCCCAGCCAGCGACACTACGGTTCAACAAGTGAATAAAAAGGATCAAATGATATTTATGCTTAGAGGCAGAAGATGTGACAGTGATATTGAATGAGAACTTTGCATCTGCCTTTACTCATAAGGAGATTCCACCTCTTCACAAAGCATGCTAGTATAACCAAAGTTTGGTTAGAGAGACATTGTCAAGATTTCAACTATTTCTACCTCCTTTAACATTGCCCACTTTCACTTCTGGCTCAGCTCATCAGCTGCTGAAATCCTCATTAATTTACCTTTAGTCTCAGCTATCTCATGAATTCCTGACTGGGACCTTGTTTCTTACCCTCTGCAAACTTGAGATTCTTCAGAATTCTGTCCGTATTTTAAATTGCACCAAGTCCCATTGCCCATTCACACCCATGGTTTGCTGACCTTCATTGGCTCAAAGTTGAGTAACGTTTTGATTTTCATCCTGGTTTCCTGCAAGGCCTTGTCCCTTTATAAACTCCTCCAGTGTCACAACTTTGAGACATCTGCACTCATCTGTTTCTGGCTTTGAGTCGAGTCAATTCTCAATTATACTTTCTCTACTATTAGTGGTTGTACCTTCAGTGCTTGGGCCCCAAGAAATACCCCTCTGTCTCTGTACCTTACTTTCCTCCTTTGTAAGACACTTAAAACCTACCTCTTATCAAGCTTTTGGTCTTTGGACCTCCTGTCTTTTTATGCGTCTCATTTTGATACTTTGCTTTAGAATGCTGCTCTGCATTTCCTTGGGCCATTTTATTCATGTGAAAGTTGCCACCTTGTTAAAACAAAAAGTTACTGAAAACACAACAAAGAATGCCAGAATGTCAATTTGATAGATAAATTGGGAAAGAAAGGCACAAGCAGGATTTTAAAATTTTTCTTCTGAATAAGTAATTGGTAAAATATCTCTGCATAAGACTAAAATTCAGTACATTAAGTTTATGAAGACAGGAACACTTTACCAAACAATGTGGGTGGGTGATGCAACATAATTAATTCTTGACACAGCAATAAGGTTTTATATTACCGAGATTAGTCAGCAACCACAGCAGCAATTGTTTCTGTTCCAGTCAACGAAACAATGGAATTCCTTTTTTGTAACCTATTGAGTGGTGTTGCATGATGGTTTTTTTTGGATGAAATGATGCTAGACAAGATGCTTATAATTTAGAATGATGTAATCTTCCAGGAATAGCGTTGACTGCCTTTCCCTGAAAGGGACAATGTCATTTTTGTTTCTTTAGATGCCCAGATTAACTGAGTGTAGTCGTTGGAGGTCAAAATGTGTGAAGACAGAAATTGGCTATTGCAAGTAGATTTGAGTGTCACAGTGTGTAGGCAGTAATGTGCTTTTGAAACCATCAAAAGACAATGGATTCATTGCACATTGGCAACAGTTATGTATATATTATGGTAAAACAGTATCCTATGTTTAAAATAAACTAAGAAAAGATCAAAATAACTGAGTATCCTTGAATAAACAGATTTATTGTGCTTACTTTCTTTTTGAGTGATTTGTCAGTGTTTGCATTGATGGGAATTCAGTACCATTTTGAAACTCTTCAGATACTGAAGCAATTCATGTCCAAATGCAGCGTCCTGGGGGTTACCATTGACCAGAAACTACAATAGATACAAGAGCAGGTCAGAGGCTAGGAATCTTGCCACAAATAATTGCCCCCCACTCCACTCCCTGGATTCCCAAAGCCTATTTGCAGTCTACAGGTCACAGGTCAGTAATGTGATGAAATACTCCCCACCTGCCTGGATGAGTGCAGTTCAAAAAACACTCGAGCGTGATACCATCCAGGACAAGCTATTCATTTGATAGGCACCATGTCTCCAAGTGCTCACCTTTTCCCCGCTGCACATAAATCAGTATAAACCATTCAGCTTCGTGTGCCCTCTTTCTTGCCCCATCCTTTCATCCCTGCTCCATCATTCCTCTGTACTTGTACTTTCCTTGCAATTGTGAAAATCTGTCCATATCTAGAGCTTTCAGCATTTCTCAATCCTACAAGGCTCCCATTTTTTGCAACCTCATACCTTTTTTGTTTTTCTTACCTTCCTTTTGCTTTATCACGGTTGTTTTTCCAATCCTCTCTCTTCAATCTCTTTCTCTCTGATTTCCTCTCCTTGTCAATACCTCTCTCACTTTCACCATCACATGGAAAGCAGCACAATTATTCTTCCACCTTTTAAGCCTGTTTGACTTGTGTACTGATTTTGAGGTTGACTCTCAGTGCAACATCACATTATATAAATTTCGTGGTGAGTAATTTGCAGAGACAATAGTCATTCCTCAAAAAAATTCAGACTTTTGTACATTTAGTCTAGTTCAATTGAATCCGGAGAAGAACAATAGACAATAAAGCTAAAACTGGGTTTGTGCCATCAAATCCACTTTCCTGTTTGTATTGTTGGAACATTTAAAAGTATGGACTGGTAAAATTAAAAACAAATTTTCTGACACCAAATTTGACACATTTTTAGACATTTGACAACTATGATATTTAATCTTCACATTGAGAGATGGGTGTCATAAAGATCATTGCTTAATCAAGCTGAAGATACCAAACTATTAATAGACTTAAAGGTGGAATTAGAGCACGGATTAGTCATCAGAAATCAACTGTTAACCAACTATCATGAAAATGTGCCTGATTGCACAAATGCGCTCCTGCAATGCCTACATGGCAATATATTCAACTTAACTGGAGAAAGACCAAGAAATTCCAGTGTATGGAAGATTAGTTTCTGTCAATTGCTTAGTTTTTGTCATTATGGCTCTGTTAAATATGGGACGATTTGGCTTTGAAGATTTGACCATTTCGCATTAACAACTGAGAAATGCACCTCTACTGAACAATCGTTATACTCTATTATCTTTATGACTTAAAGCCAGTTAACTTTTTATAAAGTGTCACTAGAATAGAAAAGTCCAATTGCACAGAATATATGGTGTGTATGACCAGGTAGTTGATATTAGTAGCATTGTTTGATAATACGTGTGAATTGCCCTTTGATTAGATTTATGAGATATGTTCACTGGAGACAACAGGGCATCAACTTCGCATCTTTTTTTGAAAAATGTCATCTCTGATAGTTCAACACTCCCTCAAGATTATACTAAAGTCCTCACCTGGATTTTAGATATCTATAACTACTAGATTATTCTGAAAAGGGATGACATGAACCCACAATCTTCTCATTAGAGAAAATTGCTATATCTGGACCAAAGCTGACCATTTCGTACACAGAACTCTTGAAGCCAGAAAACAGGAGACACTTCTGGTCAATTAATATGGCCTGATTTTGAACCAAGTTCCAAGGGTAAAGTGACCAACATGTAAAATGCACTCCCAGTCTGATACCCCCAAAACGTTTTTAAAAGCCTGTAATGATGTTAACAGATTGTGTCACAACTTACTGAGGTAGCACACTGGAAAATGAGCTCCAATATTCCTGGAGTCATCATGAAAGAAATACATAAAGTCCCCAAACTACTTGATTTACAGAATCCATTTAAATCGCAAGCACGAACCAGTTTTCGTTACTTAACCAGAAATAACTTACTTTATTACAGGTAACCAATTAAATTAATTCACACAAATTAAAACCCTCTAAACCCCTTATAAATTCTCCATTACATACACACTGACAAACATAAACAGGATTTTAAAAAAAGCACATGGGCAGAGGGAAAACAGTTCTGTAATCTTTGTTCTCCAGATATGTTAGGTTGGTTCTTGCTGATCCAAATGCTTCTTCTTGACCTTTTATTGGAATGTTTCCACTATTTTACAAAAGGCACAGAATGTTTCAATTCAGAAAAGTCTCTGACTTTTCCAATTCATGGTCACAACTTGCACCATCTGAAGGAATGATAAGCTTGTTTGCTTCTGGTTTAAAGTAGTTTACTGTAGAGAACTAAGAGTGAGTTTTCTCTTGTCTAACTTGTCAATGTCTTGCTCACAGCCCAAACTGTTCAGTGAACAATTTTATTGTTGACGGCCTGATAAACCTCATGGTTATTTTTGAAGAGACAGCTAAGGTAGTAGACGGGAATATGTATGGATCCTATTTATAGGATCTGGACTGAATGGACTGAAGTGGCAGATGGAGTTTAATTCAGATAAAGGCAAGGTGCTGTATTTTGGGAAAGCAAAGCTTAGCAGGACTTATACACTTAATGGTAAGGTCCTAGGGAGTGTTGCTGAACAAAGAGACCTTGGAGTGCAGGTTCATAGCGCCTTGAAAGTGGAGTCGCAGGTAGATAGGATAGTGAAGAAGGCTTTTGGTACAGGGGTTGGGAGGTCATGTTGCAGCTGTACAGGACATTGGTTAGGCCACTGTTGGAATATTGCTTGCAATTCTGGTGGTTTTCCTATCGGAAAGATGTTGTGAAACTTGAAAGGGTTCAGAAAAGATTTACAAGGATGTTGCCAGGGTTAGAGGATTTGAGCTATAGGAGAGGCTGAACAGGCTGAGGCTGTTTTCCCTGGAGTGTCGGAGGCTGAGGGGTGACCTTATAGAGGTTTACAAAATCATGAGGGGCATGGATAGGGTAAATAGACAAAGTCTTTTCCCTGGGGTCGAGGAGTCCAGAACTAGAGGGCATAGGTTTCGGGTGAGAGGAGAAAGATATAAAAGAGGCCTAAGGGGCAACTTTTTCATGCAGAGGGTGGTACGTGTATGGAATGAGCTGCCAGAGGAAGTGGTGGCGGCTGGTACAATTGCAACATTTAAGAGGCATTTGGATGGGTATATGAATAGGAAGGGTTTGGAGGGATATGGGCCGGGTGCTGGCAGGTGGGACTAGATTGGGTTGGGATATATGGACAGGTTGGACCAAAAGGTCAGTTTCCATGCTGTACATCTCTGACTCTATATGGACTTCCTGAAGGCATTTTATAAAGTCCCACATAAGAGACTGTTAACAAAGGTAGAAACGCAAGGAATTGACAGCAAGTTACTGACATGGGTAGGAAAATGGTAGAGTGGCAGATGACAAAAAGTAGAGATAATGTGTAGAGTTGGTGACCAGTGGTGTCCAAAAGGATCTGTGTTAGGGTGTCAGTTATTCATTATTTATTAACTACTTGGATAATGCATGGAACGTCATTTATCCAAATTTACTGATGACATAATTAGGCTGCATTACGGACAGTGTAGGTGACAGCATAAAATTACAAAGGCATATTGATACACAAGGTGAAAGGGCAAAACTGTGGCAGGTGGATTTCAATGTAAGAAATCATAAGGTTATTCATTTTGGGCTGAAAAACCATAGATCAGTGTACTTTTCAGATGGCATGAAGCTAAATATAGTGGATGTTCAAAGAGACTTGGGGATTCAGGTGCACAGATTTTTAAATTGCCACCAGTTGGTGCAGAACATTATGAAGGCGACTTATGGAATGCTATATATCTAGAGGACTGAAAAATAAGGATGCCAAAGTTAAGCTGTAGCTACACCCACTTGGAATACTGTGAGCAAATCTGGGCACACCACCTTAGGAAGGTTATATTTGCCTTTGAGGGAGTACAACATAGGTTTACAAGAATGATACCTAGACTGCAGAAGTTAAGTTATGAATTTAGAAGGCTAAAGGGTGAACTGACCAAGGTCTTAAAGAGTACGCTTGCCTTTATTGGTCAGTTGGGAGTCTTTGATTTGGGAGGTCATATTGCAGCTGTACAGGACATTGGTTATGTTATGTTTGCAATACTGTGTTCAGTTCTGGTCTCCCTGCTATAGGAAAGCTGTTGTGAAACTTGAAAGGGTGCAGAAACTATTAGCAAGCATTTTGCAGGGTTGGAGGGTTTGAGCTCTGGGAAGAGGCTGAATAGGCTGGGGCTATTTTCCCTGGAGCATTAGAGGCTGAGGGGTGACCTCCCTGATAGAGGTTTATAAAATCATGAGGGCATGATAGGGTGAATTGCCAAAGCCTTTTCCTGTATAGGAGAGTCCAAAATTAGAAGGCATAGATTTAATATGAGAGGGAAATGTTTTGAAAGGGACGTAAGGCACAGCTTTTCCAAGCAGAGGATCATACATGTATGAAATGAGCTGCCTGAGTCGATAATAGAGGCTGGTGGAAAAACAACATTTAAAAAGCGTTTGGATAGGTGTATGAATAGGGAACGTTTAGAGAGATGTGGGCTAAATGATGGCATATGGGACTAAGTTAATTTAGAATATCTGGCTGGCATAGATGAGTTAGAAACAAAGGCTCTGTTTCCATGCTGTACATTGCTATGCCAATATTAAAAGGAAAAAGCAGAGGAGATAATAATAAATATTTCCACTGTTGGCAATCCAAGAACTAGGAGGCATAGTCTGAGAATTTGGGCTAGATCATTCAGGAGAGATGTTAGGAAGCACTTTTACACACAAAGGGTCGAACAGGTTTGGAACTCTCATCCATTAACAGCAGTGGATGCTGGATCAGTTGTTAACTTTAAATTTGGGATAGATAAACTTTTGTTGAGCAAAGATATTAAGACGTTTAGGCCAAAACCAGTTAGGAGTTAGGTCACAGATCATCCATGATCTCATTGAATGCTGGAATAGACTCTAGGGCTGAATGGCCTACTCCTGTTTCTTTGTTCCAGAGGACCTTTGTCTTTGGTAATTGGTCCCTAGTTCATAAACCTGCGAAATATGCAGTTATCCACGTAAATTCCTGGGTTTCATAACAGTTCTCACTCATTTCAGTTTATTGTTTCAAAAAGCAAAGCACCCAAAAATGTGATCTTTACACTGGCATTTTTATATCATTTTCTTCTTGGCACGTAAAGATGCATTCTGAGATTAGAGTTCATCCAGGGTAAAATGTTTTGAAAATATTCTTTCTTTTATCCCAAAAACTATACACACCAAAGAGTTATTGCCTGTTTCAGAAAGTTTCAATGCACTCTGTTTTTAGAAAGTTCTTGGTCTCTGACTGTTTTCCTAACCGCAGCAAAGATCAGCCAAGATTAATTGTGATGGGACAATGGGAGGAGAGATGTTGAATGAAAATGAATGATCATCTGCACAAAGCAGAAAATCCACAATGAAAGTTAAAGCTGGTGCAATGACTGCTTAATTAAATAAGGTTGATGGATAAACAGTTGGTGGAGTTGGTGATCAATCATCTTAATCCAAAACTATGATTTACAAATAAAGATCATGAGTTAAGGGCTCAGTGATGAGGCATATCAATTTAAAAGTTTCAGCCAGGATCAAAGAGTCCCAAATTGTCTCAGCATTCACAACATTTGTAAATTGTCTCATGCAATTAATACAATTGAAGAATCACTAAACAATAATCTTTAAATTCTGGAACTTTTGGTAAATGAACTCTCTAAGAAATCTATTTCAGTCATTTTTATTTTGAATAAAAGACCTAGAAGATACCAGGAGAAGGAAATTGGATAATACTTGACAAGGAAAATATTGTGATGGGTAAAGAAAATAACTGAATTGCAATTTCAGTGAGCCAACAAGTACAATGGGTTAAGGGCCAATGCTGTATAATTGTGATTTTCAGCTTAAATCAGTTCTGTCCTGTACTGCACGTTATGCAATGAAACAAATGATTCAATCCTTTTGGAGAAGTTTCTCCCTCCCTTGAAATGCGTAAGCCCTCCTGCATTGCGCACATTACATTATTGATTGGCTGCTTTACTTGGTGTAGTGACTAATTGTGAACCACAATCCATGATGTTCCATGTAGCAATTTATCATTTTGAAGTAGCACATTTACAATCTCCACTATCACTCATTATTAAACATTCACGTCGCTAGCTTTTTTAAATCAATCGTACAGAATTTATCGTATAAGCGATACCTATACGTAAGTTATTCTGTATGACTAACCTCTTCTAACTTAACCACACCAGTTGAAGTGTGTCTGTTTACTCACTGGAAAACCACATTCCTAGTAGTTTCAGTTTCAATAGAACTGATAGTAACTAATTACTAATCACTGAACAGCACAGTGGTGAAATCATCCTTCAATTTTGCTCTCATTTTCTACTTATAACATTTCCCTTTTGAACAGGAAATAGTCGACATGAAATTTTCTTTGACCATCCTCCTGTCTCCCAGCACCTCCATCACTTCCATCACCAAATAAATATCTAATGTTGTGCTCTACATGTCATGTATGTGCTTGAAAAGTGCACTGTTGTTTATAGATTGTACAAAATACCGTGTTGTGGTCTGGATCCATAGACAGCAATTTTCGAATCGAACTAGATATTGCATACTAAAATTTGTTACTGTTTGGAAGTGTTTTTGTCATTGAGATTAAGGTCCAGGAGGATTACATTAAGATTTATGAAAACCTGAGACTGGAATGTTTGACCCACTGTTTCATTATCTGACCTAAATTTGCATCCCACGAATCAGAATGTTCAAATTATTTTAAGAGTGTATCTCTGAATACATTTTTTTTTAAGTGTAAAAATAGCTTGTGAAATAGAAGATTAATACTAATGTTTAGAAGGGTCACAGGACTCTGAATGTTCACTTTTTTTTCTTCACTGATGCTGCCATACATGAGTTTTTCTAGAAATTTGTTTTTGTTTGTCTCAGGCCAAATTTGAATAATTTATTCTGTGATTTGGGACAGGAGGATGTGACTGCAAGTGAGGCAGGTATAGGGACTCTGGGTAGGATTCAAGAAGCCTTGACCTCTACAATTGTCCATTAGCTACAAGGTTTTTGTAAGCTGTGTGGACAAGAGTGAGAACTGCAGGGAGGCTGAATGAACAACCAAAGCACCTTGCTACGTGAGCTTCAAGTGGGGGAGATAGGAGAATAAGAATGTTGTTGTGCAAGCGGACAGTATAGTAGAAAAGATACTGTTCTCGCTAATGTCAAAGTAGGACATTAAGAGCTTCTTTACATATTTTAAAAGGAGGAGAGAGTGCGAAGTGAATATAGACCCCTTAGAAAATGAGGTTGTGAAAATAATAATGGGAGATCAAGAAATGGCAGAAGAGTTGAATAAATATTTTGTATCAATCTTCATGGTAGAAAAGACCATCTTTCAAAAAAGAGAGAAAAATGTGGAGCAGAAATAAATGCATTAACTTTTACTAGAGAAGACGTGCCAGAGAAATTAATGGGGGCTAAAGGCCAATATATCACTTGGCTCTTGTGGAATGTGTCCTGGGATATTAAAGAAAGTAATTATACCAGTAGGAGGTGCACTGGTAGGAATTTTCCAAAATCCTTAGATTCTGGAAAAGTCCCAGAGAATCTGAAAACTACCTGTAACACACACATTGAAAAAGAAAGAGGACAGAAACAGGTAACTACAAGCTACAAAAAAAATCCTGGAGGAATTCAGCAGGTCTAGTAGCATCTTCAGAGAGCAAAACAGGTAACAATTCGAGTCCAGTGGCCCTTTGTCAAACCCTTGTTTGATTTCCAGCATCTGTTGTTTTTTTTTAAACTACACGTCAGTAGGCTGAATGTATGTCATTGGGAAAATGTTCAAATCTATTACAAGAAATGTAATAGCAGATCCTTTAGAAATAGATTATATAACCAGTTAGAGCCAGCATGTTTTCATGAAGGGGAAATCATACTTAACAAATTTACTAGAAAGTTTTGAGAAGGTAATAAGCAGGATAGATAAAGGGGAGCCAGTAAATGTAATGCATTTGGATTTCCAGAGGGCATTCAATAATGTACTGCATTGAAGGCTATTTAATAAGATAAGAGCACATGTTATTGGGCATAATATATTAGCATAACTAAAGGATTGGCGAGCTAACAGATGATACTGTGTTGGATTGAAGTGGGCAGTTTCAGATTGATAACCTCGGGATCAGTATTGTAGCCACAATTATTTCCAATCTGTACACATTAGTTGAGAAAAAGTCACATCTCATTTGTGGATGACGAAATAAATGTTGAGAAGGCAAGGGTAAGGATGGCCTGAAGAGTCTGCAAAGGGCTACATGAGTGGGAAATAATTTGGCAGGTGGAATATATTGTGGGAAGCTGCGGGGTTATGCAATTTGGCAGGAAGAATACAGAAGCTGAACATTATTCAAATGGAGATAGATTGCAGAGCTGTAGCACAGAGGGATTTGGGGATCATCGTGCACAAATCACAAAAATCAAGTATAAAAGTTCAGCAGGAAATGAAGAAAGTACATGAAATATTGGCCTTTATTTCACAGATGTTTTAAAGGAACATTGTCACAGTTTTTTCCTCACAGATGATATGGAAAGCATAAAACTAAATTTATGGATGAAGCTTGTTTTCTTTTTAAAAATTGATTGGGTTAGATTTTATATCACTGCCATTTCACAACCAAAGGTATCAATCTTTAATGGCTGGTATTTGTAAATCAACATGTTTAAGACATGGAGAGAGACAGCCAAACCAAGGCAAATTTCTACTTCTATATTTGCAGCACAGTAAAAGCCTTCAAAGACTCTCAAAATTAGTTCAATTATTTCCATATCAGACTTTTGAATAACTAATTCCAGACACTACTTCGTAACTTAAATAAAAGACTTCGCAATTTATTAACAATATAGTAATTTTAGCAGATTAAAATTAAACAACAAAGTAATTAGTTAAGGTCTATGCTTTAAATCTAAATCTTTGTTTTCAGCCTCATTCACATAATAAACACCAGAGAGAAGAACAGTTGTGGGATGAGAAAAAGAAAATAACAAAACTGGCTGGCTTACTTAATTGGTTTTGAAGATGAGGGTTGTTCAACAGGCAAAGTTGATGGTTTCTTGATTGTTTTTCTTAAGATGTCAATCAGGGTCACCTTCACAGTTCACTCGAATAAAGGCAGTATTACTTATAACTTAGCTCTTAAAGTTTTGGAGAATAGAAAACTGCTTGTTGGAAGTTAAGCTGGGAGCTGTCAAATCTTCATGCTCATCAACAAAAAACTCAGTCCATAACTCGGTTCAGTTCTGACCACTCCATGACTGACTAACCATCTCCTCCAGGAGATCCTAAATCCCAATCAACATCTGCTTGAGCATAAGGTCTTTTCTGGAACCAATTCCCAGGTTGTGACCTCATTAATAGCCAACTTCTGCTACCTATTGAAACGTAATGCTCTTCCCTGGTGACAAATCATCTAAAGAACTTGTTGGTCAGGGATCAAACTGCAATTAACTTTCAGGTCTGATCGTATGAATAAACAAAAGCTTGTTTGGTCTGATTCTCTTTTAACACAAGCTGTTCCCTACGGCCCAAAGGTCACAGCTCAAAGTTTCTAGTTCAAAACCAGAATTGTTCAGAGAATAAAATAAAAATAATGAACAATCAGTGAAGGCTCACACAATAGTTATTTCTGCTAAAATGCAACTATGACAGGTATTTCATCACTACACTTTTTCAGATTTTATTTGAATGGAGTTACGTCCAGTCTTCAGAAATAGTACACCATATTGCTTTGAGGGAAACCAGGACTTTGGGTGGCTAATTGCTTGGAAGCTTACTGGGCACTTAGAGTTTGTCAGCTTCTGTTAAGGTAAAAACAGAAATATTTCTGTATCAGCTGGTGCTGATTTATGAATGGAATTGAAATATTGTGTATTTTTACATCCGTATTATTGCAATCAAAATCTTTACAGGATTTTGCATAGGTAGTTCAATGTAGGCTGTACCAAGGTTAATCATTTTATTCAGGCCAGACCTATGTAAATACATCTTGAAATAATATGATGATGCTAACCTTAAAAATAATTTTGCATATCATCCATATGACTAATTGCTAATGCTGAAATTATAATCCAAAAGTACAGTAATGCATTTCAGAGAATTTCTTCTGAACAAGCACTGAATAGTAGGGGTAAAATCATACCGATTGAAATGTGATGAAATTTGCCTAAATTTCTGCATGTACAAATAATTGCTCAAATGATTTATGAAAATGCCTGTCTGTGAAGGATTTGAATGACAAAAACTATTACTGTTCGTAAATTCTTAATAAAAACTTTCTGCAAACTTATCTTGCTTTTAAAAATATTGCCCACCTCATGATCTGCACATTCTAATTGATTATTCAAGTTTCAGGTTCCAAAACATCATCATAATGAATTTGGATAAGTTTTTCCTTTTCAAGTACATTGCAAGGCTGTGGGAGAATGAAGCTAATTGAATATCTCTTTGTGATGGCCTCTGATTAGAGCTTGAAGGTTCAGTGTACAGAGTTTAAGGTGACACTTTTTTCTAGTCAGACTTTTATTCAAGCTCACCTATCACAAAACTCAAACTCATTGATTACTTGTTTTTTTTTTGGTAAAACAACCTGTTCAGTCAGGGGCTTGAACCCAATCTTGCTGGCTCACTGCTACTGTCACAAGACCCTCTTGTTTCCAGTATAAATATTTTTAATCAAACCTGATCCAATATGTTTCAATACATGCTGGGGCAGGTGAGATTTTAACACTGACCTTCTGGCCCAGAGAGAGGGACACTACCACTGTGCCACCAGAGCACTTGTTCCCAGTAAAAATTAAATTCTTGCACTATTATCACATAAATACGTAATCACCACTTATTACCTAGTTTCATTTGACATCCCTGCCCAGCAGACTGTACAACTGATAATAGCTCTTTTCTGTGTTATGAGATTCTGTATAGTTTTCCACAATCGAATTATGCAGCCAGCTGCAGATATGAGTTCTCCTAAGAATAAACTAGTCTTTTAGGGACATGCCAGTCAAATGTTGGGTGTGTAAACATGCTGCCAGAGTGAGATGACTAAGCCTGTACAATTGTACCACAGTTTCTATATTGCACAGTAGAATTTAGTAGGCCCTCCAGAACTCTGGCATCAAATACAGATGTGAGAATGGGGTAGAGCATTGCATCTTCATGCCAGCAACAAAAATGTTTAGTAAAGTAAAAGCACCTGTGAATGGAAACGCATGGTGTGGTCTTAATCCAATACAAGTGTTTGAAATGAATTTGTGTTGAGGTCTACAGAGAGTTCCAAAACACTAATCCAAATGTTTTTTTCTGTCTCTGTTTTTGCCACAATGTGCAGCATCTGAATGACTGGAACTCCCAGAATCCAGACTGTCTTCTGCTTGTAATTAAGGAACTGGTGCAACAGTACCACAAATACCAGTGTGATCGACTCCATGAGAGCTCACGTCTTATGTTTGAATATACAGCACTGCAGGAGGGGCCTGAATTTGGAGACAACATGGAAATCTATGCAGGAAGAAAGAATAACTGGGTAAATTCGTTGTTTAATAGGCATTAAAAAGGAAATAACTTTGTTTCCAATAGTACAACAGTAATTGGAGGACTACAGTATCATTTCTTTAACACTGTTTAGGTCTATGTCTTGTCCATCTCAAAATTCTGTTTTGTTTTGAAGTTACTTTTTTTAATGTAAAAGTATTACTTTATTTTATTCATTTATGGCATGTATTCATTACTGGCAAGGCCAGTATTTATTGACCATCCCTTATTGTCTGGAGGTCAGTTAAGAATCAATTACATTGCTTTGGGTCTGGAGTCATGAGCAGGCCAGACCTTGAGGATAGCAGATTTTCTTCCTAAAGGACATTAGAACAGAATAGATTTTTACCACAATCAACAGTGATTGCCTGATTGCCATTAGGCAAACTTTTGCTGACAGATATTATGTTAAACTCAAATGTCACTTTCTGCTATGGAGGGATTCAACCCACATCCTAAAAACATTAATGCGGAGCTTTGAATTACTATCCCTGTGACAGTACCACTAGGCTGATGCCTCCCATATTTCGCCAGTATTTAATAGTGAAGGGTGTTTTGCTGCTGACTTAGGAGAATGTTAAATATATCAACCTCGTCATAACAAAAAGACTAGAAAGAAATCCTCACACCAAAGTATTGTTATTATTTATAGTATTTGTCATATTTGAGATTGACAAACATATTAAAGCTATTTATAATTTGAAATATGTTTGATAAAGTATATCTGATAATGTCAAAGATACAATGATTTTTGCTCAGCCTCCTGTGGTACTTTGATAACAAATACACCATCAATATCAGGTGTAAATATTTTTGGCAAAATTGAAATTGCTGGACAATTATTCGATTCTTTTTCTGATTGTTTCAGATTTCCAGCATTTGCAGATCTTTGTTTTATTTGGTAAATATTTTTAGAGTATGTATCTTGTTTGGGAAGCACAGTCTACTATTTGACATCATTCAGTGATACAATTGATGACAGTATTTCGGAGTGGCAGAGAGATCTGTATTTGGAAGTGTGAAAAAGATAACTTACATTTAATTACATGTAGGAAGTGAACTGTTATGCAGTGGTCATTTGGGTAGGGAAAAATTAACTGCACTGCTTTTTCCAGAATGGCAAGCATCTTTGGGAGCATTGTTACTTCTACAGCCATCCAGGCAAGTAGAGTGTAGTTTATGGACCAAATCAATCCTCCTCAAAATATATCAAGAAGATAGTCTCGACGCTAACTACTTCTTATTTTAAAGGCAAGTGGCAGGTGTTGCATTCCAGCTGCAATTCAATTGGTCAAATTCCCAGTCTTGAAGCAAAATGCACTTCATTCTTCCCCTATAGTTAAAATACAACAAAAGGAATAAGAAATTGGAATAACAACTCTATTGGAAAACTAAACAGCAACTATTCCAATGTGGTAACATCCCATAAACAGACCCTTGGCAAATTCGGTAAAATAGACTGTCTTACATGCAATTCTCCATTCCAGGAAAAGCATCAAGAGAAAACGGTGTGTGTGGAGCATCGACACACCAGCAACTGCTAATGAAAAACCAAAACTAAATATGGGAGCTTGACCTCACTGACACAGGCAGTGTTCCGACTTTAAAAAAAGAGAACTCAAGATGTTTACCTTATTGGGTTAAAATAGCTTGATACCTGTCTTAAAATCACTCTTCAAAAAAAAAGATATAATGCATCTCTTAAAGCAATAGTATTGTCACATTAGTATCTTCCACTCCCAATCTGCGCTTCACGCGTCAGTGCATTTACAAAAGCTTTGGCTGTTCGGATAAAGGCAAAATACTGCAAATGCTGGAAAACTGAGACAAACCGAAAGAATGTAGATAAACTTAACAGGTTTGGCAGCATCTGTGGAGAGAGAAACCAATACAGTTTTGAATCTGATATGACTGTTTTTCAGATCTGAAACCAGCACACACAATGTGGGAGAAACGAAGCAGGCAAAACTTTACTTAGTTCTGAAAAAGAGTCACACCGGACCCAAAACGTTAATTCTGTCCACAGATGTTGAGTATCAGAGGTTGAGCAATTCACTGGGCAGGTTGGAAGTGAGTTTAGAAGACTGGGAATGCCAGAAATGGAGGTGGAAATGATGGGCAGGGCAGTACAGAAAATTTTAGATATGAAAAGTTCTTTGACTTCCCAGCTTTGGTATCTGCAGTTGTATAGATTTAGATTATTTGATTAGGAAGAATGACAACTCGAGAAACACTAACTGTGCATGGATATATATTACAGAAATGTATGTTCTGTAACTTTTTCCCCTTCCTCATGCCTTGAGGCAAACAATGTACATGCTTTTGACCATTTTTATATCTATTCCTGGAACTGGCCACTAGCCTGCTGTCAGTAGCCGCAGCTTGAGGGACACTATGTCACGTAAAGCATAGCTGATTGTGAAATTCTCCTGCTCTAATTACCTGCCATAGGCATGTTAGAAGGATTTATAGTTTGATAGTTAACTTGTTTGGTCACCTTATGAATGCAACTTCCATGGTCATACAGTCCTGAAATAAGATGTAAACTTTTAAGCTTCTGTCACAAGAGCTTCCATCAATGTTGGTGTTTGTGCTCCACTCCAGCCCTTTCCCATCTTTTCTCCTCTCAATCTGCCATCATAACTGTCTAAGCCCTTAGCCCTCATTATTTTTCACTTAAATGTATTTATAATAGTCAATCAAATCATTTCCTGTGCGAGAGACTTCCACATTCTTACTATTTTTTGGTCAAGAAGTTTCTTCTAATTTCTTATTAAATTTCTTGATGACTGGTCTACATTAATATCCTCTAGATTTTATCTTTTGCATAAGAGGAAACTTTCTGTGTCCACTCCAACAAACCTTTTCATAGTTTTAAAAAGCTTTGTTAGGTCATCTGTCAGCAGTTTTCTGCAAGAGAGAGTCCCAGCTTCTTGACCCTTTCTTAATAAACATGTATCTCCATGCATTTCTGTTATTATCTTTGTAGATTTTCTCTACAAGCTCTATATTCTTTGTAAAATATGGTGATAAGGCAGACAAGGTCATGAAGTTGCAGCAGGCATTCTTTGCCTCCTCACTTCGATACTGCAGTGGGATACCATCTGCTGCCTTGGTTTTCTTAAGCTGGTAGACAGCCTTCTCTACTTCATGCAGGCCTGGGGTGTTCCTGAGCTGGCAGCATGTGGCATGCTGTGAGATTCAGTCAAGGAGGCTCAGATTGACAGCAGAGTCCTGATTGAGGAGGTTTCAGATCTGCTACCCCAGCGTTGTTTGATGGCTGCTTTGTCCTTGGTAAGAGTCACTCTATTCTTAGCCAGCATTGGGTTGGGGCCTGGGGTGTTTGGGCTGTCAGAAATCTTAACAGTCAAGAAGAAATCCTGCACATTATGGTTGTTAGCCATTCGTTGGACCTCCAGTGCTTTCTCCTTTCACCATCTGTTCTGTGTGTCTACGGTTCATTACTGGACCTCGGCCTTCAATTGCCTGTATGTTGTCTTTTTCTCTTCTGATTGTGGTAGCTATTTTGCTGTCAGAAATGCCAACCTTTATCAGCTTTTGTCTCCCCTGATCATTCTCATCAAAAGAATCTTGGTTGTTTCCTGGTTAAGTGACCAACCGAGCTTTTGCAGACATTGATGGAATATCTCCGCATCCAGTGAGCTATTGCAGCCTTCAGTCACCTAAGGAAAAGGGTATCCAAGGGCCACAACATCAGAACCAACATCAAGATCATGGTTTACAGAGGTTTGCTGGTTCCCACTTTTCTATGTGACTCTGAGACATGGACTGTCTGCACCAACGCTGCCTATGTAAGATCCTGTGAATCACAGGGAAGACGCACCAACACCATCGTCCTTGAATAGGCCAACATCCCCAGGATTAAGGCACTGACCATCCGTGACTAGCTATAATGGGCTGGGCACACTGTCTGCATGACCAACACGAGACTCCCCAAGCAGGCACTCTACTCCCAGCTCCAAATGGCAGGTGAGCCCCAGGTGCACAGAGGAAATGTTTCAGTGGTAACTTCAAGGCCTCGCTGGTGAAGTGCGGCATTCCAATTGACACCTGAGAATCACTGGCCCAAGACCATCCAAAGTGGAGGAGGAGCATCCAGGAAGACATCGAGCATCTTGAGAATTGCCATTGGGAGAAAGCAGAAGCCAAGTGGTAACGGTGAAAGGAGTGCACTACCATACCAATGCCCTACCAACCCCTTCCTGCAATTACATTCTGTCCCAAGTGTGGCAGAGTCTGCGGAAGCTGCGTCAGAGTGTGCAGCCACATACGGACTCACTCAGAGTGCAAGAGAATCACCCTCGTCTGCGAGGGACCACCAGTGATGATGATGAAAATAAGGTGACCAGAATTGCAGACAGTGCTTCAAGTCTGAGTTAATAAAGGTTTGATACAGCTCTTAAAAGTGGCTGTGGCTATGTGACAAGTAAGGTGTGACAAATCCAACATTGAAGTCTCATCACAGTGCCATCTACAGGAGTTCCACACACTGTAAGCATGTGGAGTGTCGAAGATTTGCCTCAAAGGCAAAATTGATGCATTATGGTTAATCCAGTTGGTTGCTAATGTCATTAGGCTTTTTTAAAGATTACTTCACTTCAGTTTTTATGTCATTTAGCTCATTGGGATCTTTTAGAAAAGCAGTTTCTTTTGAATGTGCTCGCTCTGTTTCTGATGAAAATAGTAAACAGCTTGGTCATTTTTCTTGCTTACGAGGGAAAGTATAAAAGCTATTTAGCTTCCATACATTTCCTCTAATCTTCAGTCATTTTTTAGGCCAACACATGATGAGAGGAAAGCAACAACTTTGTTATTCTGTACTTAATGATGTTAGGTAAGCTGACAGTCAGTTGCTGCAAAGGGAATATATTACATTAACAGAAATATTGTCTTTCATATTGCTTGCTAAATCATGTCCCATCTACCCTTTTCTCATGGTTTAAGTAGACATTCGCCATTCCTCGATTTGAGGAAGAAATAAAAATTGTTGTGGTGCACTAACGCTAATTTTCCAGCCTCAATCTTAATGTTGCTTGTTTAGCTTTACAATTGCAGGTTATATCTTGCCGCACAACTGTCACTGAATTAATTTTGTGTGAAGAGTTTTGAGATATTTCTGAGACATGTAACAGGAAATACATGAATTTCATGTGCTGTATTAGAGAAGTTTTGATGAAGACTGTTTAGATTTGGAGTCTTGGAAAAGTTTTTTTTAAAATTCAGAACGAAATAGCATGTCATTTCCTTCTGTTCAGATTCTTGGCAAATGCCAAATGACTTTCTTTGTTGAGTTGCCAACAATCTTAATGCTCTTTGAAAATTATAGAACATATTTCTGGTCATAAATGTTTCAATTTGCCTGTAATTTTTCCAAAACTGTAGTATGTACTTTTTCACATCCCATTGTGTTTTTTTTTAAATTATGCATTTCTTTATAGATTTTCCATTGAACTTACTAAATCCTTAACAGGAAAGGAAACAGACCAATTCAAATGCAATTAAGAGCAGTAGGTAATAAGACATGTGATCAAGGATTATATGCTATTCTTACAAATACAAAACTTTCCATACACCTTCCAATTGTGATCGCAAATAGTGTTTTGAAAATCTTTACCACCCCTCAATGAGAGTTGAGTGAAGTAACAAGGAGCATGGAGACCAGGCACCTGTGCCACTGGGAGCACGGTTGTTATGAGTAGATCAAAGCTTAATGTTGGAAATTACTGCCCTGCGAGTTTGGAACACCAAAACATCAACTCAGAACCCCACTTGTGTCCTGACCCTAACTTTGGGAAGACCTGTACTAAGAGCTACATATTACTATTCAAAAATAGGAGCATTTTTGTAATAGTAAATTAACAACAAATGTATATCCATTTATAGCATAGTATATTTACGAAGACTGCTCCAGCAGCCTCAAGAAAGTGTGTTGATAAATCCCTAATGACCAACCCTTGAACATTGTCCTCTTCCTCATTCACAAACTGCTCATAATATATTCCAAAGTATGGCTCAGCTTCCCTACGTATGCTGCTTACATTCAGTTGTACTTCAACATCTTGCTCATTTCCACCAATTTATCTCAACTGTTTCACTCCTTAACTGGGTTTCAATTTTGATTACCTGTGATTAAATAAGACTGAAACTATTGTTTTCAACTCTGATCTCAAATTCTGTACCATCTACTTTACCCTTGTTCTGGCTGAACTGGATCAGAGTCATTGAGCTTTACAGCACTGAAAGGAGTCATTTGCCCATTGTATCCCCACTATTTATCCAGCATTGATCTACTTTAGCCATGAGCCTGTAGCCTTGTACGAGAATTCATGTCAGGACTCCAGTAATCTCCTCCTTTTGTTTTCTGCAGCAGTCTGAGAAAGGTCCCATCTGGACCTGGGTGTTTATCCAACTTCCATCTGCTAAAACTGCAATTTTCTCATCTTTACCAATTCAAATACATCACGGTCCTCTTCCTTGATTTCTATAACTATATCATTCACCTGTATCATGAATACAAATGAAAAATGCTCATTTAAAATCTCACCTACATCTACCAGCTCCATGCACAGTTTGATGCTTTGGTCCCCAATGGGCCCTACTCTTTTCCTGGTTAACCTTTTTGCCCCCAGTTTCAACCATAAACTCCACTTTTTCTCTTTATATCCAATCCTTGATATCCGAGGTTCTCTGGTCTTGTTGGTCTCATCCTTCACCTTTTTGGAAGGATGTTGGCCCTATGCACTCAGCATTTCCTTTATATACATATTTAGATATGCTGAGTAGTGAGATTAAGGTTGTGGTTGAATACAATTTTGTTTCTGCTGATGGGCCCATAGTTAAAAATCACACAACACCACAGGTTTATTTGGAAGTAC
This sequence comes from Chiloscyllium plagiosum, assembly GCF_037043375.1. NCBI lineage: Eukaryota > Metazoa > Chordata > Chondrichthyes > Orectolobiformes > Hemiscylliidae > Chiloscyllium > Chiloscyllium plagiosum. Next base: position 133,813,753 of record NW_028270141.1, read on the forward strand.
AAGCTTTTTGAGCACTGCTCCTTCGTCAGATATCTAATGGGGTAGGATTATAGGATGCAGAATTTACAGCAAAAGATCAAAGTGTCGTATAATTGATGTGATGTATTGAACAAACCTAGATTGCTGTTCAGTCTTCCATCACTGAGCTGAGATGTCTTTTCTTTTAATAAGACCTTAAGTTATCTCAGGAATGTGATTTGAAAGAAGTTCTCCAAACTCCAAACTCCACAGTGCAATTGAACCTGGGTCCCTGATGTTATGAGGCAGTAGTGCTAACCACTGAGCCACTCTGCTGCCCGGTAGGGCAAATCTGTTTGACTATAACCTGGTGTTGTGAGTTTTTTAACTTTGCCCACCCCAGTCCAAGACCGGCATCTCCACATGATGGCCCCATTTGCCTCCTGGATGCTCTCTTTTGCATTCCTAGTACTGTTCAAAGTCTATCTCATTTAGTATGGTGTTTGTGCCCCACAACACGATATAGGATATATTCAATTTGACCAGGAACTCTGTAATGGCAGTATGATGGTAATTCCTACTGGTACTGTCAAGGACAGTGTTCAGGCAACTTGGCTGAGAGTGCTGCTAGTTCTGGAGCATGGGTCATGCAGCACAGAAACCGAGCCTTCAGTCCAACTTGTCCATACCGACCAGGTATCCTAAATAAATCTAGTCCAATTTGACCCAGTCCCTCTAAACCCTTTCTAGTTATATACCCTATCCAGATGCCTTTTAAATATTGTAATTGTACCAGCCTCCAATACTTCCTCTAGAAGCTCATTCCATACATGCATGAAAACGTTGCCCCTTAGGTCCTTGTTAAATCTTTTCCCCCCTCCCCTTAAATATATGCACTCTAATTTTGGACTCCCCTACCCTGGGGAAGAGATCTTAGCTATTCACTCTATCCATGCCCTTGATGATTTTATAAACCTCTATAAGATCACCCCTCAACCTCGTATACTCCAGGGAAAATAGCCCCAGCCTCTCCCTGTAACTGAAACATTTCAACCTTGGCAACATCCTTGTAAATCGTTTCTGAACCCTTTCAAGTTTAACAACAACCTTCCTGTAAAAGAGACCAAAATTGCACACAATATTACAAAAGTGGCCTAGCCATTGTCCTGTACAGCCGCAACATTATCTCCAAAATACTATACTCAATGCAGTGACTAATAAAGGCAAGCGTACCAAATGCTGCTTTCACCATCCTGTCTACCTGCAACCCCACCTTCTAGGAACTATTAACCTGCACCTCAAAGTCTCTTTGTTTGGCAACGTCCCCTAGGACCTTACCATTGTGTATTTGATTTACCAAAATTCAGGACCTAACATTTATCTAAGTCAACCTCCATCTGCTACATCTTAGCCCATTTGCCTATTTGATCAAGGTCCATCCTAAATATTACGTGGCTTCTTATCAAATGTCATTATCCTTTTTTATTATTAACATCCTCAAAAAACCTCCAACCGATTTGTTAGACATGATTAAATTTTCTTAAATCCATATTGATGCTTGTTAATGCAGCACTTTTTAAAACAAAAGATTAACAATACCTAATAATGGAACCTAGCACTTTACCTTTAATATTAGGTTACCTAGCCTATAGTCCATCATTTTCTTCTTTCTCTTTTTCTGACATAGTCAGGTTATGTCTGCTATCATCCAATGCTTCAAAATTGTTTCAGAACTTAAGGAATTTTGGAAAATCAAAACCAATACATCCATCATTTCAATTTTTTTTTTAAACCTGATGGAAATCATCAAGTCTGGACATGTTACTATTTAGTCCCATTAATTTATCCAGCAGTTTGTTTATACTGATTTTTTTTTTTTTAAATCCTCATTCTCAATCATCTTTTGTTTCTGATTGTTGTCCAGAATGTTTCTTTGTGCTTTGGGGCCAATAGATAGATGGAGTATTTGCCTCATATCCCTATGTCCCTTTGTTCCACATTATAATTTTAGCTGTCTATCTGCAATGGGCCCATGTTTATTTTCACTAATCTCTAATTCATGAACCCATAAAAATGTTTTCTGTTTTCATGTCTCTTACTAATCTATCCTCCTTTCATTCTGTTCGCTTATCAAGTTCTCCCAATGCTCAGGCAACATTGTGACCTTCTCCCTTTCATCTTTAACACCCGACATGAGCCATGGTTTGAGCAATGTTTTCATTGCATTTTTGTGTTTCAGAAATGTGTTTTTATTGCATATTGTGTATTAATCTTTAAAAACTATCTATTGTTTGTCTGCTATCATATATTTGATTATAGTTTCCCACTTTATATAAGCTTTGAACTTCATTGAATTATTTTCAAACTCAGTATGAAAATTTATATTTATATTTAGGCCACTCTTTCTTTTGAGGTTGCCTTATTTGCCTCATGTCATGTTACTATTAAATATTAAATATCCAACTCATCCACACTACTACTGCTAACTTAGTTTGTCTAGTCTACCTAAAATACTGATCCACATGATTACTGTATTATGTTTGTCACTATGCTTCTAATTTCGTGAATGATAAACTACCTTCCACTGCAAGTATTGTAAGAGGTTTGTAGACAATCTGTACCAATGTTTTCTGCCTCTTAAACAAATGTTTTGTGTTCCCAGAGAGCAATTATGTTTATGTAATTCATATAACTGTCATCAAAGGTCCTACATACCATATCAAATCTCTAGGGGACAGTAGTTTAATAGCAATATTACTGAAACGAGGACATGAGTTTGAATCCCACCATGACGGATGGGTGGGAGCCCACGTCTGGGTGGTATGCACTTCAGAGGGTCAGTGTAGACTCAAATGCCTGCTGACCCATAACAATGTAGTTGATTCCCCCCCACCCCACTTTCTTCCCCACATGGCAATAAGGGATGTGCAATAAATGCTGTGCCCAGTCAGTAATGCCCACCTCCATGAATTTAAAAGAAAACTGCTGGAAGTAACTGTTATCTAAATAGGAAGCATTACTTGGCTGACTTTCATGCTATTTCCACCACACCATAGAGTCATTCGAGATGTACAGCATGGAAACAGACCCTTCGGTCCAATTTGTCCAGACCGACCAGATATCCAAATACAATCTAGTCCCACCTGCCAGCACCCGGCCCATATTTCTCCAAACCCTTCCCATCCAGATGCCTTTTAAATGTTGCAATTGTACTAGCCTCCACCACTTCCTCTGGCAGCTCATTCCATACACGTACCACCCTCTGAGTGAAAATGTTGCTCCTTAAGTCTCTTTTATATCTTTGCCCTCTCACCCTAAACCTATCCCTTTGAATTCGAGGGATAATCAATTCAGACACTGTATTTCACTAATCTGTCCAACAAAGCTTGAAAGAATTTATAGTCAAAATTTCTGAAGGTCTAATGTCATACAATAGGTTTGTAATTGTTCTATGTTGCCACAGTGAAATCATGGGAAATAGGAATAAGGCATTCAGTTCCAAAGCAGAAACAATAATTCAAATTATGCCACATTAATTTGAGTAAGGTCAGGTCTCCCTTTTAAACAATTGTTGGCAACCTATCTTATTTGAAGGATTATGGTGATGTGATCAAAGGTACAGGTTCTTAGCTTGTTTTAAATGAGTACATAGGTAACTACTGCTGGAGTAGTCTGACACTTCTGTTCAGTAATTCAAGACTTGTCTTGGAAAAAGCCTATGAAGAGATGATAAATCCAGAATCCTGCTCAGAATTGTGGTTAACACAGCACATTTGTTTAGTCAGTAGAACTCTCATTGGCAATAACCCAGTAATAATAATAATTATAATAGGATTCTCTTTGTCAATGTGTTTTTGCATTGCTGTAACAAATTTATTTTTATAATTTGAACATTTTGCGGTACTTTGCAATCTAAAGACAGTGATATTTTTCATGGAAATACATTTGTTAAAGTGCATTAAATCATTGCCAAAGCCATTTCAGATTGCTACAGTTGTAGTTATTGTTCTTTTCAACAAGTCGAGAAATTATCTGCTTAGAATAACCCACTAATAACTTGTATTTATATGGAATCTGCCCTCAAATTTGGCAAAAGAGAAAATAAGACATGTTGCAAATGGCTAAGACTTGGGGGTTTAAGGCTAAGACTTGGCCTCAGACACCAGTGATTATGCAGTGTACTTCACAAAAGTGATCAAATAAGGAATGAATTTCAAGGTTTGGATATGCAGTTTCTTTTGATGAGCGCAAAATGACTGTGGTGCGTAGGTCGAGGCAGAAATATTGGCCAGGACACTAGGACTTGGTTAGAAAGTTTATTTATTGAATTGAATTTATTGTCACGTGTACTGAGGCACAGTGAAAAGCTTTGTCTTGTGAGCAATACAGACAGATCACAGAGTTAAGTCACCTAGATAGAAAATAATAAGTAATAGCGGCAAAAACAAAAACACAGGTACAGGCGAATGTTAAGAGATTGTGAGTCCATTCAGTATTCTAACAATAGTAGGATAGAAATTATTTTGAAACCAGCTGGTGCGTGTGTTCAGGCTTCTGTACCTACTCCCCGATGGTAGAGGTTGTAGAAAAGCATTGCCAGGGTGAGATGGATCTTTGAGAATGCTGGCGGCCTTTCCTTGACAGCAGGCCTGATAGATGGATTCTATAGATGGGAGGTTGGCCTTTGTGATTGTCCGGGCCGAGTTCACCACTCGCTGTACAGTCTTTGATCTTGAGTAGTACAGTTGCCATACCAGGTAGTGATACATCCAGATATAATGCTCTCTGGCGCACACATAGTTGGCAAGGGTGTTCACCATCATGCCAAATTTCCTCAGCTGCCTGAGTAAGAAGGAACGTTGTTGGGCCTTTGTAACCAGTGCGTCCACGTGAAAGCTTGTTGTGGATGACCACTGCCAGGAGCTTGACACTCTCCACTCATTCCACCTCTGTGCTATTAATGTGTAGGGGGACATGAGTAACATCCTTCCGAAAGTCAATAATGAGTTCCTTGATCTTGCCGGCATTGAGAGCTAGGTTGTTCTCAGTGCACCATTTTTCCAGGTCTTCCTCCTCACGTCTGTAGTCTGTTTCATCGCCATCTGAGATTCAACCGACTATGGTGCAAACAGCAAACTTGAAAATGGCATTAGTGTGATATTTGGCAGCGCAATCATGGGTATGCAGTGAGTACAGTAGGGGGCTGAGCACACCCCCCTGGGGGGTTCCAGTGTTGAGTGTTAGTGAGGATGAAATATTGTCCCCAATCTTCACAGATTGTGGCCTGTGGGTCAGGAAACTGAAGATCCAGTTGCAGAGAGTGGGGCTTAGTCCGAGATCACTAAGTTTAGTAATCAGCCTCGAGGAGATGATAGTGTTGAAGGCTGAAGTGTAGTCAATGAGTAGAATTCTTACATATCTGTTCTTGGTGTCAAGATGTTCTAGGGAGGAGTGAAGGGCAAGTGATATGGCATCTGACGTGGATCTGTTGGTCTGATAAGCAAATTGGAGTGGGTCAAGAGTAGTGGGGAGGCTGGAGTTGATTTAATGCCATGTCCAGCCTTTAAAAGCACTTCATGACCACCAAAGTTAGGGCCACTGCTGGTAGTCATTGAGACATGCTGCATGAGCCTTCTTAGGCACAGGGATGATGTTGACCCTCTTGAAACAGCAAGGGACAGTGGCCTGCTGCAGGGAGAGGTTGAAGATGTCCAAGAAGACCTCTGCCAGTTGATCTGCGCATGCTCTGAGTACACAGCCTAGTACTCCGTCTGGTCCCATTGCTTTCCTTGGATTCACACAAAGGAAAACTGATCTGGAACATGGATTTCTCTCTGGAACATGGATTTGAAACCAGCTTGAATTAAGGAGAACTGGCAGTTTATGTGCTTTTAGTTGTTAGAAGATCGATGCAATTGCTTATGCCCAAAACATCGATTCTCCTGCTCCCCGGATGCTGCCTGACTTGCTGTGCTTTTCCAGCACCACACACTCTCAACAATCGTATCAGAAGGCGAGATATAAGCTTTCAACTTGGTTGTGTTAAGCATTATTTGTGGGTGTCTCAAGTATGGAATTGCAGTGCCTAAAACTAACGGCTGAAATCTCACTCAAGTTGGTTGTGTAGAATCAGGAAAATTACTGACGCCTCAAACTCGACTCACGAGAAACTTTGGCCTCAGTTGTAATAAAACGAATAAACAACTCAGGCTCTTGTCCTTCTCATTTCCAGTATACTACCTACAACCCATTAGATGCCAACCAGCCCATCATCGTCCCTCATACATTCCATCACAATTTATGCCCCTGTACCAAAATCTACTCCTAAATATTTCCATGTACTTAATTCTTTCAAACACTTGATTGCTTATAAAATTAACATTTTATATTTGTATCCCTATTTCAAGACAGCTGATCCATCTAGAATCACTTGGAACAGTTAATCAAACTGTCAACTTGCAGGCCCCTAACTTTGTTAATGTTGGGAAGCATTCAGGGTGAACTAATTTAAAATGATAGCACGAAGGCATCTGTTGAAATTGCAAGCACCAATCTTTTTTCAGCTGAAAAAAAATTTGCAGTAACCTGCATGGTTTATTTTCAGATTTCAAAAGGTGGGCAATTCAAATTACTTTACAGCTTGAAAGTTTCACTGAACAAATCCACCTGTTATGCACATTTATATCTGTTGTTAACAATAGCCAAAGGACCAGCGGCAGTAAATGTGAGGTGTTGCATTTTGGTAAGGCAAACCTGAGCAGGGATTATAGTTAATGGTAGGGCCTTGGAGAGTGATGCTGAACAAAGAGACCCAGGGAGACAAATGCATTGTTCCTTGGAAGTGGAGACATAGGTAGATAAGGTGGTGAAGAAGGCATTTGTCATGCTTGCCTTTATTGATCAGAACATTTGAGTATAGGAATTGGGACGTCATGTTGCATCTGTGAGGGACTTTGATGAGGCCACTTTTAGAATACTGCATACAATTCTGGTCACCTTTCCACAGGAAGGATGTTGTTAAACTTGAGAGGGTGCGGAAAAGATTTACAAGGATGTTGTGAAAACTGGAGGGTTTGAGTTGTAGAGAGAGGCTATATAGGCTGGGGCTTTTTTTTCACTGGAATGTCAGAGGCTGAGTAGTGACCTTATAAGTGGTTTATAAAATCATGAGGGACGTAGATAGGGTGAATAGGCAAGGTCTTTTTCCTAGGATAGTGGAGTGTAAAACTAATGGACATAAGGTTAACACGAGAGGGGAAAGCTTTAAAGGGGACCTGAGGGACAGCCTTTTCATGCAGAGGGTGGTGCTTGTATGGAACAAGCTGCCCAAGGACATGGAGGAGGCAGGTGCAGTTACAATTACAATATTTAAAAGACATCTGGATGAGTATATGAATAAGGATATGGGCAAAATGCTGGCAAACAGGATTAGGTCAGATTGAGATGCCTGGTCAGTGTGAGCAAGTTGGACTGAAGGGTCTCTTTCCATGCTCTGATTCTGTGATTATGACACTTGACTTGTGCAAAGAATTCCAATTGGTTTAGACCTTTGTCTCAAATTCATAAAAGCCCTTTGGTCAAGTTTCAGAAAGATAGGTGACAAAATTGCTTCTGAATCAAGATAGCTGCATTTTTGGATATATTGCTTTCTCTGTAAACCATGGATGTGTGAAATACATTCTAGCCCCACACTCCTCCACCAGCAAAAGTAGTGAATATGAGTTTTAGTCTGGATTTTAGAAAACATTTTGGCCAAGGCCTAGAACTTGTCTCCTTTGCAAAACAATTTGGTCTGACTTTCCATTCAGATGTTCTGTTCATTATTTACGGGTAGATGTGAATGTGGAATTCAAAAGTCAAACAGATAAGCCATGAACATATTCAATGGCAGTACAGGCTGAATGTAACTTCTCTTATTTTGCATGTTTATATGAATATGTAACTTGGAGTTTAGAATTTGGGGAAAATATAATCTGTCCGGATGTCTTTGAATTTTAAATTTGTAATTAAAAAAAGTTCCCCAAAGGTATTTTTTAAAATTAGTAGAAGTCAACATAATTTATGTTATACATTTAAGTTATTCATCATGTTTTCCATGTATTTGAACTGAAGATTGTAGTCCAATTAATCATTAGATAAAATCATATTCAGTGAATACTTGGTTACATAATGCATGTTATAATACTTGCAGCCTTGTTTTAAATGGTATTGGATTCAGTTAATAGAATTATTTTTTCTTGTCCATTCATAGACTGGTGAATTTTCTGCTCGTTTCCTTTTGAAGCTGCCAGTGGATTTCAGCAACATACCAATATACCTGCTCAAGGTAATGTTCTTTCACGTTGTTCATGACGAAGTCAAGTTATGTTTAAAACTGATACGGCCATATGCTTTAGTTTAATTTTTGATTGGTTCAAGCGTCACCAGATAATTAAATAAAGTGGTATTTTTCCGAGAAAACTTACTTTTGGATGGATAATTATTGAGTCTGGTATCAATTGTTCATTGGTGTTCCCACGTTGTTATGTAAGTTAACTCATTTGGTTGGGGAGATGGAAAAAAGTGGAAAGAAAGTAAAGCCAAAAGAGACAACAAGGAGGAAAGTAATAAAAACCAGATCAGAATATTAGCGAGTTTTGAGATGATTTGTAGCTCAGGTTGAGGTTCTGGATGGAGGTTTGCTCACTGAGCTGGAAGGTTCATTTTCAGACATTTTGTCATCATACTAGATAACATCTTCAGTGAGCCTCCAGACGAAGCACTGCTGATGATTCCTGCTTTCTGTTTATAGGTTTGGGTTTCTTTGGGGTGATTATATCATTTCCCGTGGTGATGTCAGTTCTGGTTCTGTTTCTCAGGGGTAGTAAATGGAATCCAAGTCAATGTGTTTGCTGATAGATTTCCTGTTGGAATGCCATGCTTCTAGGAATTCTCGTGCATGTCTCTCTCTCTCTCTCTCCTTATATACAGATAAGGAAGGACACCTTCGACAGGACAAGCCAAATGGAGACACACACGAGAATTCCTAGAAGCATGGCATTCCAACTGGAACTCTATCAACAGACACTTTGACTTGGACCCCATTTACCACCCCCTGAAAAAAAAACAGGAAATGATATCATGATAGGAAATGGCATCACCAACCTAAAGAAATCCAAGCATGTAAATAGAAAGCGGGATTCATCAGCACTGCTTCATCCAGAGGCTCACTGAAGATGTTACCGAGTATGGTGATGAAATGTTTGAAAATGAACCTTCCAGCTCAGCGAGCAAACCTGCATCCAGCAGATCAGAATATGAAAAATACAAAGGAGTAATATTGCTGAAATAAAAACTGATGAAGATTATGTGGATGAAAGAATGAACAAAATCTTTCCAAATAAATGGGAAAATTAGAATAAATAACAGTAATAGTATGGTACGGTAACAGTAGATTAGATTAGATTAAATTAGATTACAGTGTGGAAACAGGCCCTTCGGCCCAACAAGTCCACACCGACCCGCCGAAGCGAAACCCACCCCATACCCCTATATTTACCCCTTACCTAACACTACGGGCAATTTAGTATGGCCAATTCACCTGACCCTGCACATCTTTGGACTGTGGGAGGAAACCGGAGCACCCGGAGGAAACCCACGCAGACACTGGGAGAACGTGCAAACTCCACACAGTCAGTCGCCTGAGGTGGGAATTGAACCCGGGTCTCTGGTCCTGTGAGGCAGCAGTGCTAACCACTGTGCCACCGTGCCACCCACAGTAGTGGGTTATATCACAGCAGTGACACATAGTAATATCCAAGCAGTGCATTGAGGATGTCCATATGGTAAAATGAAGGAACAGAACGAGAAAATATAAAAGTGAGTATAAGTAGAGATGAAATAGGCAAGATTTGCTTATCATTTGGAAAGTTTTTAAAAAGGAATAATAATTCCAACTATTGCAAAGTAGATTTCTAGAAAGGCAGTGCATATAGCCAAAGCTATCAGCAAGCTTTTAAAAATGTATTGAACTCTGCTTGTCAAGGAGGAAAGAAGCAAAGCTGGATTTAATTTGAGAGTATGATTTGTAAAAGACAGGTGATATGAGAAAAGAAAACAATTGGGGGGAAATTAAACCATAGCTTAGTGGAGTTCTAAATCCCTGACTTTATCCGCCTTTATTTTAAACTATAATGAAAGGTCTAACTTCGAGGTGCTACTCTGGAAAAGCATAGAGTTCAGATAGCTAAGTACATCTGACGTAACAACTGGGCAAAACATAGATGCAAATGGATTAACACTGGAAAATATTCAAGGGCTAGTGTCAAATTAATATATCATTAAAGATGAAAAGATTTGAATCACAGGCAGATATATATGGTTAAGAGATTGAAACTAAACTGAAAGGTAAAAGTCTGATCAACATTAATACAGAAGAAAATTGTGAGGAATTTAGGAAATGTAACAAGGTGAAAATGGAGTTTTGGAGGGCATGTGAAAGGCTGATATGAAATTGGAAATTATAAGGACTTTTGGAAGTAGAATAAATAGCAAAAAGAAATGAAACAATGGTAGGCTGAAGGGTGAATTCAGAATTTTGAAGATGAACTTTCAAAAAAATAAGTTGGCTCTTAAAATTTAGCAGAACACAATAAATAAATCACCAATCTTGGTGTGCATCCCAGGCCTTTGAAGATAATCAGAGAGGAAATAATAGTAACTTGATCCACGATTTTTCAATGCTCATTTGATGTTCAAATTGTGAGAAATGACAAGATGGTGAAGGATAAAACAAAGCAGCTTAAAGAGGGTAGGTTATGTAGCATAGATTCACAACAATGACGCCAGTGATCAGAAATGTTTTATTGAAAGAAACATGAGATGGTGGGAACATTTCCCAATATTGTTCATTAAATTTATAGTTTTACTTATGAAGCATTTTGTTATACTGAACAGAACAAATGTTTCTCCTGGTTAGGGAGTTGATGACAAGTAATTATCAGTTTAATATTGACACTGTATAGGGAGACTTCTTCACACCAAGTTGTTCAGGTTTGAAAACAAATAGTTGATGATAGATAAACATTTGAAGTCAATGAAGATACAAACAAAAGGTAGAGTACTGCATTATTGAACAGGTTAGAATGATACCAGCAAAGAGTTGGCACTGACGTAGTGGGCTATGTCGTTCATTGGTCTCTATGGTTCTAAAATACATACAGGTGTCAGCTAATAGTTTAAAAATTGTACAGAAGTGTTGCATAATCATCATTTAAATAATAGACTATCAAGATACCTGCCTGCTAACTGTGGAAAGCCTTCGCAAGACACACAATCGGTTTGAGATTTCTACTTTCGTTATTTTCAGTTGGTCTGGCATGTCTGTACTTTAAGGCTTTACCATGCAAATATGCATTTCTGTGTGTTATTTCACCATAGGGCAATAGGCTGCCTGTTCCAGTGTGGAAACAGGCCCTCCAGCCCAACCAGTCCATACCGACCCTCCGAAGTGTAACCCACCCAGACCCATTTCCCTCTGACTAATGCACCTAACACTATGGGCCATTTAGCATGGCCAGTTCGCCTGACTTGCATATCTTTGAACTGTGGGAGGAAACCGGAGCACCCGGAGGAAACCCGTGCAGGCACTAAGAGAATGTGCAAACTCCACACAGACAGTCACCTGAGGCTGGAATCGAACGTGAGACTCTGGTGCTAACCACTGTGACAGCAGTGCTAACCACTGAGCCACCATGCCGCCCCATCTTACGAGGATTATAGGCTTACTAGAAAGGAACTCAGAAATGAACTGAGGAGAGCCAGGAGGGGGCACAAAAAAGGCTTGGCAGGAAGGATTAGGGAGAACCCAACGGCATTTTACTTATATGTGAGGAATAAGAGAATGATCAGGGAGAAAGTAGGGCCGGTCAAGGATAACATAGGGAACTTGTGCGTGGAGTCTGAGCAGATTGCTTCGGTTTTCACCAAGGAAAGGGACCTTGTTGTGAATGAGAACTTTGAGGAGCTGGGATATAGGCTTGAACAGATCAAGATTGATGAAGTTGATCTGCTGGAAATTTTGGCAAACATTAAGATTGATAAGTTCCCAGGGCCAGACCAGATTTATCCTGGGTTACTCCAGGAAGCGAGAAAGGAGGTTGCTAAGCTGCTGCGAAGATCTTTGCTTCCTCACTCTCCATGGGAGTCGTACCGGAGGATTGGAGAGAGGCGAATGTTTTCAAGAAAGGGAATAGTGAAATCCTTGGCAAGTACAGACCAGTCAGTTTTACGTCTGTGGTCAGCAAGGTTTTGGAAAGAATTCTGAGGGATAGGATTTATGACTATTTGGAAAAGCATAGAGTGATTAAAGGCAGTCAGCATGGCTTTGAGTGGTAGGTCATGCCTCACAAATCTTACTGAATTCTTTGAGGAGGTGACGAGACGGGTCGAGCAGTGGATGTGGTGTATATAGACTTCAGCAAGGCATTTGATAAGGTTCCCATGGTAGGCTCATTCATAATTCAGGAGGTATGGGATACAGGGAGATTTGGCTATCTGGATTCAGAATTAGTTGGCTTACAGAAGGCAGAGTGTGTTTGTTGATGGAAAGTATTCTGCCTGGAGGTCAGTGGTGAGTGGTGTCTTTGCTCTTTATAGTTTCTATAAATGACTTGGATGAGGAGGTTGAGGGGTGGGTTAGTAATATTGCAAATGACATAAAGGTTGTAGGTGCCGTTGATAGTATCGAGGGGTATTGCAGGCTGCACCGCGACATATACAGGATGCAGAGCTGGGCTGAGAAATGGCAGATGGAGTTCAACCTCGATAAATGCGAAGTGATGCATTTTGGAAGGTCAAACTTGAATGCTGAATTAGGATTAAAGACAGGATTCTTGGCAGTGTGGAGGAACAGAGGGATCTTGGTGTTCAAGTACATAGATCCCTCTGAGTTGCCACCCAAGTGGATAGGGTTAAGAAAGCATATGGTATTTTGGCTTTCATTTACAGAGGCATCAAATTTAAGAGCCGCAAGATTTTGCTGCCGCTCTACAAGACTTTGCTGAGACCACACTTGGAATATTGTGTCCAGTTCTGGTCACCTTTTTATAGCAAAAATATGGAGGCTTTGGAGAGGGTACAAAGAAGGTTTACCAGGATGCTGCCTGGACTGGAGAGCTTGTCTTACGAAGAGGGGTTGACTAAGCTTGGACTTTTTTCTCTGGAGAGGAGGAAGAGAGGTGACCTGATCGAGATATACAAGGTAATGAGAGGCATGGATAGTATCAATAGCCAGAGACTTTTCCCCAAGGGGTCATAGTTTTAAGATATTAGGAGGAAGGTATAGCAGAGACGTCAGAGGTAGCTTCTTTATGTAGACAGTAGTGTATGCATG